>NW_008682917.1:95848-111094 GCF_000695815.1 Acanthisitta chloris
AGCCTTTTGCATGGTACTTTTCCAGTACAGACCTCACCAGTATCAAAGAGAGAAATAGTATTTCCTTCTAATCAGTACTTTCCTATTTATATACTCAAAGATTAATTCATTTGGCCTCAGCCTCACACTGTGATGGTTATTTACCAGGATCAGACAACTTTTTAACTGTCAGTGCTTCCATGTTGGTTTTTTTGTCTTGTAAATATGGCTTCACTGAATATGTAGGTCTTGACTTCTCTTGGAGCTATATTTTTTGTGTATCTTTAGACATCCTAAGGTGTGACCTAGCACACTCAGGTAAGTAATCTAGTTACACTATATATATCAGGAATTTATTTTCACTTCACTTTCGATCATCATTAGGGTGTGTCCATTTTTTGTTAGGTCTTAACAATCCAAAGGTCTTGCCCTAGTCCCTGAAGATACTCACTGAAGATACTTGCTAAGGAGCTAGTTTTCAGAGTTAACAATTAAGGGAAAAGCCTCACAGGAAGGGAGAAGAGAAACCACAAGGAAACTGCCCTGATATTCACAGAAAGTTTAATTATCTAATTTAACTATATCATGTTAAATCAGTCTTAAAAAGCTAGCATGTCACCTTATCTCATATGTATTATCTCTCAGCTGGTTCTTTTCACACCACTGTGCTCGATAGTAAAGTCCCTGAGCACCTCTAATTGTCAAACTCTGAAATCAGTAAGTGATCAGCCAAGGCTCAGGGCTGAATGCACATTTTCAACTGTACTTACAAACTTTTTAGAATATAAGTGATCTACTTTTTGTGATCTTGTTTTTCTTTTCATTTCAAGAACCAGTCATGACGTGTAATGATCACCTGTATCAGTGTGCAGCTCATTGCTCCATTGCATAACAAAGACAGAAGAAAAGATTTTGTCTTTTAGTTCCTAGAGTTTAGAAGCTTTGCTGTAATCCATAACAGCTCTCTTGACACATCATCTATTCTTCCTTTTAATGTTAACTTGCTTCCAAGCTATTTTCCTGTAAAGGCTGCTTGCTGGTAACTCTTTTTCACGTAGACTCTTAAACTTGTGGCTGAAAGTCTTTCCTATACAAATAGCTGATTTCAAGGATACATGTGTTTGCTAATTTTCATTAGCTCTGTGAAAATATCACTGTTCTGGATAAACTGATGAGGAATATATTTACTATAAGCCAAAAATAGAGAGATAAAACTTTTCTGCTGTGTTTTCTGACCATAAATGTTTTTGTCTGTCAACATTTCATCATGTTAGTTGCTAGACTAGAAGTTCAGCTGGGACAAGAACACAGTGTGGAAACAGGGACACAAAGTAGATGTAGAAGAAGAGGTTTCCCCATTGTGCTGGTCCTTTGTAGACTCCTGTTAAGCCTCTTCTGCTGCTGGTTGGCCTTACAAACCCCACTTGGCCCAAAAGAGTTAAACAACCTTTATGTTCAACAGAGATCTATATATTGGGAGGTGGGAGAGGGTGTTTTTTTTTATGGCAGGATGTGTGTGATTTAGGGATTATTAAGGCAGCCGTGGCAGAGACTCTTAAATCATAGCAGAGCTTTGTGTTAAATTACATAGCGCTGAGTTCTGTGCTTCTGGGTAGTTTTTCTTAATTGTGCTTGTTAAAATGTACTTTAGAGTTACATGTCTCAGATAGTGATTTATGGGTATAGATCTTGCTTCTGCTCATAAATAAGAAACTGCATCCTCCCTACAGCTGCCTGACCCATGAGATACCGGCAAAGTTATAACTATCCCAGTGAATCCTTTAGCTTATTCCCTGAAGGCCATTACCAGATGTTCTCTCAGTCTGCCTGGTTTAGGGGTTTTGCCCTAGTATCATTCTCATTATCCACTAAGTTAAATCTACATGAGGAGGCTCTTAGCACTTTTTCTGGTCAGTCTTTTAGGTGTTCTGCCTCAGGCCAGACCCTAACTGCAGTCAACCAAATTGGATTTGAACCTTGTCTTCTGTTTGTTTTTCACATGCTCCCAAGGCTCCATTCAGAGTTTGCCTTCTACTTGTTGCCAAAAGAACTCAAACTAGAAGCCAGCCTGCATAAATTTGGCATATTAAGCCTCATAAACATTAGTCTTAGAGACTTTTCTCCAGCTCAGATGAAAATGAAACAGTATTCTCATTTGTTCTGGTAAACTAGGAACAGGTTGTAAGAGAAGCTATTTCATATTTCTATCCAAAATTTCCACAGAGATTTCTAGTTCAGAATTCAGTTCAAAGTTTTTGTTTTCCTGTAGAATATATTCCTTTAGTATGTTACTGCAATTAGTCTCTAGAGGGTTTTTTTCACTGCATGGAGTGAATCTTCCCTGCTTGTGATTTTTCTTAAATACTCAGAACTCCAACACAAGGTTGGTAGCATGTACTTACTACTTCCATGTGCTCACTAGGATATTTGGTGGAACCACTATACACGTTTTAAATTAGATATTCTGTAGATGTAGGTTTTGTAAGAAACATTTGCCTAGGAAATATTAGATTTTTACCAGTACAGGAGAAAAATTAGATATTTAGTTGTCCCTTCCTAAGCCTCTGTTTCTTGGGTGTTTAACAAATTAAGCAAAGAAGCTGCTGCTTCTACCTGTTACTCATATTTGTTTGTTCCTTTGTTTTAGAGCACAATTTATTGTCTTTGAAGTGTTTACATGCTATAATATTTTATTGCTCCTGATAATGCATGCACACATTCATAGTAGACCAATTTGAAGTGTTGCTGCTCCCAGTATCTAAGGCACAAGAAGAAAAAGACAACTTTAAGTTGCAGACGAAGGCAAATATACTCCCAGATCTGCAGAGTACAGTAAAGCAGCACAGGCTGAGGCGTAAGAGGCAGGACTGAAATGCTGCATGTTTCAGAGACTGGCTCAGCATTAGCTCTAGGATTTCTGCAGGACATTGAGTCACCAAATATAGGTGTGCTGATTGTGATTTCTCTAAGGTTACACAGAAGCAAATCCATGTCTCCTGTGATAACAGTAATCATGAGACCATCCTTCCTCCTGGTATTCATCTCCTGGGTGTGCAGATCTTGCTGCAGAGACTAAGTGCTCTGAAAGCTTCACAAGCACCTAGCTGGCACGGAGATAGAGAAACCAGTCCTGTAGAACCTATCAGAGACAAGTGGAAGAAAGGATACCACTTACCCAAGACTGCTGTAACCATTAGACTAGATTGCTTTAAAAATATAATTGAGTTTGTGTCTATTTATAGTTTTTAAACAAACTTTTCTCAGCTGCAGAATATATAAATTCTTGACTTTTATTTTCAAAGATCCATATCCTTCAGTTCTAGTAAATGTCTTTGAAATATTTCACTTAAATGAAATATTAATGTTAATATTCAATGAGTTCTGCTGACCAGAATAGATGTGCTCATTTATCCTTCAGGCAGATATTTTGGAGAGGCAGGAACAGTTATGCTTACTTGGGGTTTGGTCCAGAAAGTACATATCACTGTCAGTGTCAACCTTTCCTGTTGCTCTGAGGCCCAGTATCCACTCTGCACATGTAATGTTGATGCAAAATATTTTATATGAATCCTGTTATAAACATTCATTCTTTTTTCATCCCTTTCACTATACTGAAGAGGTTGTCCCTGTTCCTTGCAGGGGACTTGGACTAGATGACCTTTAAAGGTCCTTTCCAACCCAAACCATTCCATGATTAGTCCCTCCTTTCAGTTCCCTCTCATGATTCTGAACTTGGTTTCATGTCTTCGTTTTTTTCCTCTTTGCTCACAGGCTGTGTTTTCTAGGCTTGATTTAGCATCTCTTTTCTGGGAGGACTGGCCAAGGTCTGTAAGGAAGTTACTGCCAAGAAATCAGGACCCAGAATTCCTAATTTCACGCTCACTGTATATCAGACCATAACTGGGACACTAAACAAAACTTAACACATCACTATGGGTGTAATAACACTTAATAACAATGGTACTGAATGATACATGTTATCAATGAACACTGATATTTGCTAGGATCATAAACATGGAAGTACAAAATATTATTTGGTAAATGATTTGGCACAGCTGAAGCTAACAAGAACTAGAGCTTTGAGAAGCCCATTTAACTTGCTTCTATTGGAAGAGACCTTGGAATCTGAAAAAGAACAGTTAATAGCATGTGTAATGACAAAAGAAGACAGAAAAGGGATTTATCTCTTACCAAACTTGAAAAAGATCATAAACATGGAAGTACAAAATATTATTTGGTAAATGATTTGGCACAGCTGAAGCTAACAAGAACTAGAGCTTTGAGAAGCCCATTTAACTTGCTTCTATTGGAAGAGACCTTGGAATCTGAAAAAGAACAGTTAATAGCATGTGTAATGACAAAAGAAGACAGAAAAGGGATTTATCTCTTACCAAACTTGAAAAACAGGATGGTAAATAGCATGTGTAATGACAGAAGAAGACAGAAAAGGGACCGAGTCAGATTTATCTCTTACCAAACTTGAAAAACAGCAGTGGATGGTAGATCTTTACAGAATACAACATAAAATTAAATTAACCAGGTTACAGAAATCTCTGTATTCACCTCCTATATGGTTTACCTTCAATATTTTTCCTGGATATCTCCATAAATACTGTTATCCTAGATAAAATTTGTTATAATAAGAATTAGATCCAATACTCATATGATTTCTGACCTCTGTATTCTATTTCCCTTCATACAACACAGCCCTTTCAAGCATACCAACACCTAGGCTGGCAAAATTGCCTTCCAAGATGATCTGGTTTTGCAAGTAGCTAGCCTGAGTATGAACTATAACAGAGCAAATATCTTCCATGTTATTGGAAAGACCTTACATATTTGTGATCAATTCAGCTTCTACAACAGCCCACTCAGTTCAGTATTTGCACAGTTAGCCTGAAATTGCTTAACTGTAACGAGCAATGAATATCAATTATGTGATTACTAATGAAAACCTAATCTCGCCTAAGCACAATTAATTTCTGTTGAAATCTGACCCCTCAAAATGTAAGTAAATTGACTTGGTTCTGTTCTAATGGAAAGATTTTTTTAAATATTAATATTTTAACAAGCCATGTCAATTTGATAAAACAGGGTGTCCAAGTGCAGAAGCTTCCTCTTTCATTTGCAGATGCATACATCTTGGAAAGTTATTACACCGTATGTAATGAGAAATTTCTGCACAGTGATTTAATGCATAGAGAACTATTTACACCCAAAGGCCCCATCTTAAAAGATGTGTACACACTGATCATAATATCCCAGGTATACTCTGAAAGTCAAAAGGCTTGATTCTTCAAGCTTCTAAAGAATGGTCATCTGATCTCCTTATCAAGGACCCTTTAAGGGAGGGGAGCCCTTCCCCTAGGGTAATACACAGACCACTGGCAAGAGGGAAGGCCAAAGAACAGAGGAACATCACATTCAGTGCCTACAGGACTGAGATATTAGTGCTATTAATCCCCACTCAAGACATGACAAGGATTGGAGCTGCTCTTCCTGTTGCTTAGCCTAATCTGTCTGCCTGGTCCTTGAGAGCTCAAAATATGTGAATAGGTGACACGGAATAGGTTTGTTCGTTTATCTCAACTGCCACTGAATGAACCATATTTCAGTAGGATTGTTGTACCAAAATATCTAGGAAGACTTGGGGCTATTTCTGAGATTATAACTGAATTTCAAAATGTACTTGCCACACTGAAAAAGTTTGCCATGGGAAGCTTAATTTCCTATCAAGACATTATGAGACAAGCAAAGGAAATGAAACATTACAGAAGTTACCAATCACTGCTCATCTTTTATATGTGGTACTTCACCAGTTCCAACAGTTCAGGTGAATATGGAAGACCTGATTCAAATTTCTTGAAAGGGACTTGGTCCCATAATCTGGATTAATATCCTCATCTCCCAGTTCTGAAGTGGCTCTTGTTTACCTCTTCCAGGCCAGCGAGTAGTGGATAGAGCTCCTTCTCCAGAGGAGAGGCTGAGGATGCTGCTCTGGTCCAGCAAACACATCACAGTTTAGGACAGACTAGGATAGCAGCCAGATAGCAGTGCCCTCCAGCTCCCCTATCTCCAGTGCTTTGTGCTGACAGCCAGATCACTGAATGATTACTAGATAGTTCTAAATCTACCTTTTTCTTCTTCTTCCAACTTCAGACGATTTGTTGCATGTCAATTAAATTTGAAAATTTTGATCAGCACCATTACAGGAACGAGTAGGAACTCAGTGGTACCTGTTTCACATGTTCATTCATTTTTGTGCTTGACTTCGAAAAGAGCTCTGAAAATCAATGCAATAAATAAATTCCAGTATTAAGCTCTATATTTTTTTTATGAAATCCATTGTTTCAAATTAAAATTTCAATACTCATGCATGCTACAAAGTAGGATCATTGTAAAATTTCACCCAACATTCACATATTGCAGGGTAAACCCATCAAATTTGTAGAGGTTATTAGATGTTTTTACTTGTAGGTTTCTTTATTATTGATTTAAAAGCTGTTAGCCAGAAGGCTTGCTGACATCAGGCTTTTGTAGTTGGGTTTTTTTTACAGTAAGGAAAGCCAGTCAGGACTCTAAGTCTTCAGACACTGATAATATGCATAATAGTATGTGCAGCCTTTTAATAATACAGCAAAAGGATATGCAAATATGCCAGTTTCATTTACAGAGTTGAAATCTGCTTCAATAATTCTTGTGAGATAAGAAGAGATAAACTATATGTATTCATTTGCATCAAAAGCATATTGACAGCCAACTTTAAGAATTCTGGTGCTTTTTTTGCCCTAATATACAAGCTGGAATTTTTATTTTCTAATAGAAATGGGACATTCAAGCGAAAATAGGCTATTGTATACTGGATACTTCCCATACAAGGCAGTCTGCACTGGTTTCCATCTAGACATCTATCATGCATCCTCTTCATGAACCTAGAGATTTTTTCACTACTAGTCATTATCTAAGCAGTCCTTCTCCTACATCTATCAGTCGGTTTGGAAGTAGCAGTCAAAGTTATATACTGGAGATTATAACTTACATATTTAAAATAAGCAATTCAACAGAGTTTTCCTCATGATGTTGGTCCCAAGAAACAATTGTACTGCCACAATATAGTGAAATGGTCCTTTTGACTCCTTCAAGATGGTCCCCTCAAAAGTACACACTTGTAAAACAGAGATAAGTATATAAATTTTAAGAAACTGCAACAACTGCATAAATGGCCTACAAACAACTCTGATACACAAGTTAAATGACATCTACTGTTAGCATTCAAAAGGCTTTTAGCAGTAAAAAGAATAGAGTATCAGTCCTTTTCTGAACAGCTTGAGGTTGTTCAGGAGACAAGGGGTAATTTTGTTGTTGGAAAATGATTCAGCCTAACTTTGCTGGTCTAGAGATAACCAGCAAATGTAGAAGACACTTTTAGCCAATTTTCTTGAATCGATCTAGTTATTCTCCAGAGCATAAGTATACTACTATTCTCATGAGTAAAGATGTCAACATGGCAAGCTGGTTTTAACAGCACTTGTATGACTAGTCTGTTCAACATGGTCTCAGGATGCCAGCACTGCAGTAACTCAGAGCAACCAAATGCCACTCCTGTGAGTGATGACTGTGAGCCCAGGGTCTCCACTCGGCTGAAGATCAAAGGACAGGCAGTGCTTGCTTATCTTGTCGGCTCTGATACAACCAAAGGGAACGTGCATGTGCTATCTCAGACAGATAAATCTCTCTAGGCAATAAGAAGGCTTGATTTAGGCTCACGCCTTTTTTTTTATTACAAGCAGTGTGTTCTTCATTAACTCTGATCTGTCATTTTTGAAGGCAAAATTTTTTTTCTAATGTCATAAAACTGCTAGAAACTGCCTGTACATATTCATGACAGGGCATTAGCAGAGGCCATGCAACCTATCATTGCTGAGGTTTTGTTCCACATTACTTTAGTTTCTTTAGATGCCATAATGGTACAATTTGCTTAAAATTGGTAGCCAGTCACAGAATCCCTAATGTCATTTATATTTACCATCCAACCACACAGCTGAGCATTCACTGTGTGCTACAATTGGCTCTGGCTGTGCTCTTTGTCTGGGGAAGGATCCTGAAAGTGGCATGTGCTAGACATTTCCTGTAAAACATAAGAGAAAGAGGTGAGCAAAAAAAGCAGAAGATTTCAATGCCTTTGTAGGTGCTGTCATTTTCATTCTGAAAAAATGAGTGACTGGAAAATTTAAGGGGAAGCCATGAAGTTTAGCAGATTCTGCTTAGGTTTACTGCTGAAGCTGCATAAAACATTCACAAGTACTATAAGAGGCCTAGAGTAAAGTACCTCTAATGCAGATGTTTAAATCTTAGTTTATGAATAATTAACCCTTAGAAAAACTGTCAAAGAAAGGGTGTGTGGGGGAGAGATTAATAGCAAATAGAAACATGAGATTTTTCCTTGAACTACGTCTGACTGAAACCTTTAATTCCCATCCCATTAAAGCTAAACAGTAGCATGACAGGAGCATAGAGAACAAAGATCTAACCAAAAACTGACTGTGATTTATCTGGACTTGATCCTGTAGTTAATATAACATGAGGAAGATGTTCAAATTAGTGCCACAGCTTTCCATATTCATCTTGAAACAAAAGTGAGCATATAAGATATTTGCTGAAACTCCTGATTGAGAGTCATAGTGAATTATTTGATTAATTTCCTTTCTCATAGCAAGGATCTTGACTTTGAAGCCTTTAAAAATCATGTATACTGTGAATAATGACAGAACTCTGACACGTGTTGCTGTAGTAGTTAAAATTACTATTATTTTGTGTGCTATCACTACAAGTTACCACTTCCTTAGGAAAATGCAGAGGGAGCCAGTACCTAACCAACTGTCTTAGATTAACCTTAACACAAATGGTAATGGACCAAGATGGCCAGATCTGAACTGAAGTGATTGAAACATGTGCATCATTGGCTGACTACTATGAGTGTGTTACCTGTCAGCAAAATACCGTGAGTGAGCAGCTGGGAAAAATACTTAAATTGATTCAAATAAACTATCCCTGTCATTGCCTGTTATTAATACTTAATACTTGTTCCAGGATTACCTAACTCCAAATGTTTGATTATCACATTAGCATTTCAGTCTGTAGAAAGCAGGAATCATTCCCAGACTCCATCAAACAAAAAGGCTTCTGGGAAAACTCCTTGGTGGATCAACACGTGGTTTTTCTTTTCACTCTTCTACCTCCCTATATTGGCAGTGCATGCAAGATCCTTCAACTGATTTCACAGAGGGATAGCATTCACATAAATATATTATATATATATAAACTTCCTATTACATGCACATTTTAAAGGAATATTCCCAGCAGGTCTTACCTAAGAATTGAAAATGCACCAATTCAGGCTGTATTTAAGCAATAATGACTGATGAAAAGGCTGTTTCTTTCCAGATAAATGTGCCAAGACTTAGTTTATCTGGTAATTAACTGGTGGGAAAGGCCTCCCTGTCAGTCATTACTGCTTAAATAAGTATTAGATGGAAGGGAGGGGAGAAGGCTTGTCATTAATCACCAGGAAATTTCAGACAGCTGCTGTTTTGCTGTAACAGAACATGCAAGTATTAAGAAAAATCACCAACAGTTTCCTTCCAAGGTACTATAATTATATGTAGGCCTGCAAGTTGTCTTAGATATGGCTCATTTATATATAGCATTTAGACAGCACAATAACTGATAAGAAAATAGCACTATACCAAATTTTTAATTTTCAGTACACTCACTTTGCACTTTGTTGCTTTCAGTATGCTTTCAAGTGAGAAATCAACAGCATTTGCTAGGGCCAGCAATGCATCAACTTTCGGAGACTAGAAAGAACAAAAGTCCTCAGCCTGAGGTACAGGCAGTAAGGAGCCTAATCTGAGCAAGGATGATCACTTGGTATTTATGTGTGGTATTGTGCTTCATTGCAATGTATAAGATAGTAAAAAAACAAGAAAAATTGCAGTAATTAAAAATTACTAAAAATATATCTTTCTTAAATATAGTTAAATATAAACAGAAATCAAAATTATCTGGATGAATGTGTATTATACACTCATATAAATATGCCAAAATACAATACACAGATAAATACAGCCTACCACATAAACAAAACATGGCAAAATATATTATAGGCAAAGGAAGCTCAGTTCATAGTTGTCTGGTGGTACTTTAGCTCCAGCTTGCTCAGACACAGTTGCATGGATTCACTCTTTTGTCTCCTACTGTGCTGTTAAGATGAAACTTGACTTCTCCAGCCCTAAGCTGCTCTGTAGTGGTACTTCTGAGACCACACCATGCCAAGATGCACACTCAGTCCTGCCCCTCAATTATTTTGGTCCTACTGTGAAACCAGTGTGAGCCATTGGCAACTGAGTGCAAGTTACAGCAGCACTTCAAGCTCTTCTACACTCAGTCAAGTGTCCCTTCACCTGAGATTAAAAGGGACATTGGCTCCATCTGTCACGCTGGGTAAATTTTCCTGTCTCAAGAAGGGATAAAATGGGACCCCATCTTTACAAAAGACAGCACACACAGGAGGTTGCTGCTCTGCCAAGTGGGGCTCTTAGTGCCTGCCCAGCACATATCAGGGAATTGCATGCAGGTTCTAATCCTTTCACATTAGGAACTGATCATCACATAAAGGCTGTTTACTGTCTTACCAAGAGGGTGATTCATGCCACTTCACCCTTCTAGCAGCAATATTCAGTACCGAGAACCTGCACAGCAATATATTCCAGCATGAACAATCAGCTAGCATAGTTTACCATGGATGTTATAAATATTACTAGCTTTACATGCTGGTGCACATATGGATTGAAATCCTAACCACATTGAAATGGGTGGGAGCTTTGCCAGTCACTACACTGTGACCAAGATTTCACACACTATCTTAAAATGTAAAATACCACCATATGTGATGCATGCAGAGCCCCACCTATGTGCTGTACCTTTGGCAGGTATTCTATATAACGATGTTAAGATAATTCCTATGGAATTTATTTTCTTGAAACGTCAATGGAGTTATATGTATTGATGATACCCAGATGTGAGTAACTTCTTCCAGAGGTATTTCCAAATATATCTAGTTTAAATTCTAAGATTGCAGAACAGAAGATCTAATAAGGCTTATCAGACTATAAGAGCATAACAAGTTGCCCTGGGGTAAGTAAGAACTAATAAAGTCACAGGATTGATATTTTAGCACAGACACAAAGCAGACTTCATAATTCACTGCAGACATATTCCCCTCTGCAGCAGGGTTGATGAGCTTGGCTATTCTGCAGCATTTGTACATAGCATGTTACACAGCTCTCTCCTGAGAAAATCAGCCCAGGTGTGTGCACACTGTGTAATGCTCACAGACAAGATTGTGCTCTGGTTGGAAGAAACACCCTAGCACAGAGACAGGAACAGGAGAACATCTAGTAGAAAGACAGCCCATGTCAGGTAAAGGATAAGATGGGATCAGTGACTCAGAACTTTGCTTTCCAGCACTGACAGACTGATCCTAAGTCGAGTAGAACAAAAGAGTACATTTGTTTATGGTACACATGAATTGGAAGGCAAGTGGGTTTTTTTCTGGTAACCACAAAATGTAATTTAGGCTTAACAGGAAGAGAGACAAAGGGGCATTTTCATGGAGAAGGTTCATATATTAGTATTTGATGCATGCGTGTGATTTTTTAAATAACCTTAGATGTTTCCATACTTACGTATATCAATGGTGCAATTTATTACAGAAATGCTTCACCCTAATTTTAGGAGTGTCTTGAATTAGGATTCAGCCAGGTGAGGCAGGTCAGCTCTATCCTGTCACCTACTCTCTTCATGATTTTTTTGGCAAGCCCAATATTCAGCCTCAGCTTTTCCCCTGTAAAGTGGGAATGGCAGTGATGGTACCTTTGCTCGTCTTAGCAAGTAGCTATTCATATCTCTCACATAGGAACAGACTTCTGACTTTTTTAAATATCTAATATATATTGTAAACAGTAAGATGTGAGTCTTGGTAGAATCTCTGGGGAAGAATTTGTATTCTTTCTGGATATACTGTAGATCCATTTTCCTATATCTCCTAAGACCATACTGCTATTACATAAATGTTAAATAACTATGTTGATAGTGGTATAGAGTCAGTGTGTGAATGAGTCTTTAATAAAGACGTCCAAAACAAGGAAGGATGTTTTCTAAGGGAAAGTTAATGATCAAACAAACAAAATAAGCTAGGCTTACGTTTCAGCACTGCAGAAAAAGTGTGGGGTGTGGTTTACATGTTTATCACCTTGCCTTGAAAAATTCTAGTAGTTTTTAATTTTGTTAGATTCTGATTTGAACTGGGAGTTAATTTGAAATTCTATCAGCTGTTTCTCCTTGCCACAATTGTAGAGTCTTGGGGTTTCTCAACAAGAAACTTTGTATTTCTTACTGTTAGGATTATATAATGCATGTTCTGGATTGTCCAAAAGAAGTAAAGAAAAGGATATGCTATATAAAGAAGAGGATATATGATGCAGTTATTTATAAACTTCTGATTTTAAAGCTCTTTATGAACAGGGAATTGGAATTGAAATGGCTGGTTCAAAGCAGAATGAGTGAATGAAAAGATCTGTGTTCAGTTTCAAGATATAATCACATAATCGTTATATAATCATTTTATCAATACTATAAGCATTGTTATGTAAGATGTTCCAGTGAGAGTGCATTAATTTTTTTTTTTTTTTTGTTTATTCTTTAATTGACTTTGTTACAAAAGCCTTTCAGGTACTAAGAATACTTCTGGTTGGGTTTGGGGTTTTTTTTGTCATTTACAAAAGCCCTTCAGAGACTAAGAAGCATTTTGGTTGCTTTTTATCAGACAAGCCTTAGAACTCAATTTAGGAAGGAGCTGATTTACTCTAAAGCTGAGTGAGACCAAAGCCCTGCTGGTGGTCACCAAACAGCAGCAGATGGACCTGCAGCCTCCATGGGTGGAAGGCACTGAGCTGAGAGCTCAGGAGTGGATCTGCTTCACTGCTAGTGTTGCTGTCCTGTGCTCCAGCTGCTGTTGGTGACACTCTCTATTACCTCTGCTTCTGCACCTGATGGACCATAACATGAAAGCACTGCTTCCTCTGTGAGCTCAACAAGGGTGTAAATTAGTGAGGCAGCCATCAGCCCAACTCTGCTGCACTATGCAGTACCTCCAACAGCACGAGACTGGGCGTATATATTTGGCCTGTTATTATTTCTGAAGCAGCTTCAAATTGCCTGAGAATGTCACAATAAGCAAATGAAAGACAAATGAACTCAATTAAAGATAAAGGGGGAAGGAGGAGCTGGATTTTCAAAACTGCTTATATGATTTAGAGCCATAACTCCTATCATAACTCCCAATTCACTGGGAATTGACTGACTAAATCTTTCAAGCTCTTTTGAAACTACCACCCAATAATTTTTCCCTGGGCAGATATCACTAGCTCTTGCTTTTCCCCAGTGAGATAAGTGTATCATAAATAACATTCAGCAAAATAACTCCATAATACGCAGGTTTTATACACTTTTTATACACTTTCACAAGGGTAAAATACTGTCTGTACAAAAAGTTAAAATGGTTTAGTTCTGCAATGGATTAATACATATTTAAACTGAAAAATATTGATTCCTTGCCAAATCTCATCTGGGGTAGTGCTTTCCAAGCCTCTCTTCCATTTCACTTTGGTTTAAAGGATCAAAGAAGTTCCACTGTCCAATAAGCCAAATAAATCAGGCAGATTGAAATCTTAGATTCAAACTGAAATGTATCTAAAGGCCAAAAAAATTGTGTTATGTTAGAATTGGATAAAAGCTGTAAAAATGCAATCACTTCACTGAAACAAAACCCATGCCCCACCTCTGTGGCCTACAAAGTTCATTTTCCAGTGCACATGAACAAGAGACTTCTTTAGCACCAAGCCAAGATGCATTTCACAGAATGTTTTGCCAAGTGTCAGCACATGTGTCTGTGCAACCCACAAAGAGTATGTGGGCACTCTCCCCCTCACAGTGCACAGCTGCACCCAGGAGTGCTTTACTTAAGGCAGCAGCACTGTGCAGTTCTCAGTCAGACCTTCTCCTCTTGCAGGGGTATGGAATATATAGTATTGGATATATCATTGTCTGTTGGAAGATTTTTCCTGTTCTTTGGTTTGATCATTTTAAATTATTGAGGGTAAAAATCCCACTAAACAACAACAAAAAAGCCCCCCCCAAAAACCCACCAAAACAAAATGTTTTATTATGTTTTTAGGTTCAGATGCTTTGCTGACATAGTCCTGAATGAACTGCTTATTATTTCAGTCAGTGTTGGTACCAGACTAATCAATCTGTTATTCTCTACCTCAGTCTTCTAATATATCGGGATCATGTTGGCAATCACCAGCTCTTTGATAGTTTCTCATATTGCCAAAGTGTGTTAAAATTAATATTGCTGGTTGTGAGAGACCTCAGTCGCTTTAAGACTCCTAGGGTGGAGCTATGCGTGTATGTTGGTCTGAAAACCTTTCTGTTTTGAATATTTAACAGATGGGTTGTAACAATTTGTTTTGTTTCATTTGATAAACTTTTCTGAATATTTCTGCTTTTTAAGTATATTCTGTGAGATATTGCTATCTTACCCGATACCAGAGGATGTATTTTGAGCTCTTCCTTAAGAAATCCTATAATCCTGTACATTGTTTGCCTTTCTTATTGGGCTAATTCCATTTCAGTGAAATGGGAGCATAAATATGAGAGGCATTTGATCAAGATTTCAGTTTGCATTTCCAGAACAAATAGTATCCAGTTAGAAAAGCTGAATGTGGTTTATCTGTGAGTTGTCTCCAATTTACAGATGCATATACAAAGGGCTTTGATCTGATACACATGGTGGTGAGACACTAGACAGGTTGCCCAGAGAATTGTGGATCTGACATCCCTGGAAGTGTTCAAGGCCAGGTTGGATGGGACTTGGAGCAACCTGGTCTGGTGGAAGGTGTCCCTGCCCATGGAATCATTGTAAATGGATGATCTTCAAGACCCCTTCCAAGCAAACCGTTCTATTAGTCTACGCCACAGATGGGTTAGATCATCCATTTTAGTATCTGACCTTCCTTATGTCTGAATATATTTGAATGACGTCAAGATTTAATTTGTACCAACAACAAAGACCTTACTGGCTCTCCGTTCTTATCTACTTCACAAGAAAAATAATATATGAGTATATATATGTATATAAATATA
>NW_008682918.1:0-14687 GCF_000695815.1 Acanthisitta chloris
CTTGGTGGTCTTTTCCAACCCAGTTGACTATTATTCCATGACCTTGGAGAGCAGATCAGTTCTGATGTTGTTATCTGCCTTTGCAGTTACAATACATGATTTGTCGTCATTGCTGATTTCTAGCAGTGGGTTCAGCTGAAGTTTATATTCCTGGTATAACTAGTGTCCTGATAAATCCTGGTAAGGACAGGATGGTTGTCCTGCTGTATCTTTAAAATCTTGAGTGTTTGGGTATTCAGGCACTTGTGTACCACACCCTTGGTTTAACCTTTCACTGTTAAGGTTTTTGAGTGTTCTCACTGGGATGCTGGTGCTTTGTTTGTGCCTGGTTTTCCAGTTGTGGGAAGGTCAGCCATGGATTTAATCTGCTCACTCTAGAGTAAAAACCATCAGGGAGGCTCTAGGGCTTCCCTCAGAAGTGTGGGAAGTTGTGTCCTAAACAGGGTTTGTTTCTGTTTTGTGGTTCTTTTCCTGTGGGATGGAATTTCTCCCCTACCCCTCAGTGACAAGGATTCCATGGGTGATTTTGGTTTGGTTTTTGAATTCAGGTGCAATACAACCTGCTGACTCCTCCCATTGGCTGGGTGAGTGGGTCCCAGGACAGCAGCAGAAGAACATCTGTCCCACTTTATCATGGCTTTAAGGAAGTGGAAGAAAACTGGACCAAACACTGTTCATCAGGTGAGAAAGAGTGCAAGGAGTTTTTTTATCCTAAGGTTTGCTTTTGGAATTCAATGTGAGCCCTTCCTGTGGATCACTTCTCCTACTTAAAATAGGCATAGTCACAGTAGTTAAAAATGTATCTGGCAATGCAAGAAAAGTCTTACTAAAGAAAATTACTGTCATCTAGACGTTTGCTACAACTAATTCCCATCTACTTCTTGTCCCAGGAGTAGGAAAACTTTGGCTGTATATCCCACAGCTTAGAGTACATATAATGTGTCGTGGAGCTTAGAGGAATCTGGTTGTATTCAAAATGTGGGAGGTTGTGGGGCTGGAGGAGAGACTCTAACACACTGCTGGCTAATTAAACAGTCATTTGGAATGTTGTTTTCTGTTCTCACGTTCCAGACTCAGCTCCCCAGCCCAGGTTCTACTGCATCCTGTCTCTAGAAGCTTCTGAGGATGATCTGAACCGCCTGGACAGCACGGTATGGGCACTGCTGCTTTAGAGACCTTTCTCTAAGTGTGCACAGGGCCAAGTGCATTTGCCAAGAGCCAGGGAAAAGAGACAAGAAGGAAAGCCTTGATTGAACAAAGAGACCTGAAGGAATTTTGCCAAGTGGAGAAGAGTGGCTGGATAAGATAATATGGGATGTATAGTTGCCTGTCAGGGAAGTCTGGGCAAAGTCTGTGAGGATGTGTTGGACTACTTGGGGTAATGCTTGGGATTCAGTGCTGTGCCAGAGAGCTCTGCCCTATCCCTACTTAACTCTCCAGTACTTTTGAAACACCTGAGACAAAGACCTATGGCATTAGAGTTGTTTTCCCATCACTTTCCTCCATATTCTTCCTGGGTGTTGTTTCCTCACTAAATTTGTGGCCATCAGGGTTTTATGGGCTTGGTCTGCTCTTTGTCACCAGTTCATTGATTATCCAACTGGGGAGAGAAACACCCAACAGCACTCACTTCCTGAAGTTATTTTGCATAGTTTGGGGCTGTGGGTATTGTGACTACTTCAGAGTAAGAGCTTGGCTGTGTATAAAGAGAGAGCTGTGCAATTTGCAGAGCAAAGATCCTGACTTGTCATCTCCTGCAGGTTTGTGAGGTCCTTTTCTCCAGGGCCACAAAGTATGATGAGCTTTATGCAGCCCTCACTTCACTGCTTGCAGCTGGGTCACAGTTTGATACACTCAGGAGGAGGGAGAACAAAAATGTCACTGCACTGGTAAGACTCTGGCTGTAATGTTCTCTTTGTTGAGCTTTCAAACTTAGTATTTTGAACAGTGATTGGATGAATGGGGAGCTAAGAATGCCATAGTTGTAATGTTTATGGTGGCTGCACATCTCTTGGGTTTTTAATTCATGGTATGTTTTAGACTTTTTGTATGTCCCTTGTGATTCCAAGAGGTTTGGCTAGAACATGATTAAGCAGGATAAAAAAAGTATGTTTATAGATAATAATATCGGTATAAAAATTGTTAATAATTTTCTTTTCTCGCTTCTCTGTTACTTATTTTGTTGTGTAATATGACAAAATCTCAGCCCAGTGTGTGTTCCACACATCTGCAGGAGCCTGAAGTCCCTGATAAGATACTTTAGTAGCTGTATTGATGGAAACTTCAATCTTTCTTTCCTAATTTGTCCATCTGTCCCTGTGTTTAGGAAGCCTGTGCCCTTCAGTACTACTTCTTGATCCTCTGGAGGATCCTGGGGATTTTACCTCCCTCCAAAAGCTACATGCACCACCTGGCCATGAACACCCCAGAGATGAGTGAATGTGACCTCCTGCACACACTGCGCTGGTCATCACGGCTGCAGATCCCATCATATGTCATGTGGATCAAGGTGAGGCCTCATCTCACAGGGTGGAATTGTGTCAGTCTCTTGCTCTTCCATGTGGGGTTTGTTCTGTGGCCACAGTGGGCAGAAATGGGAGTTGTCTGTGGTTTCTAAAGTGTTGTAGTCTGGTAATTGGCAGAGTGGGTAATTATAGAGCACTGCTAAATTGTGTTGGGTCTGGTTTTTGGCAGGATCACCTTATCAAGCAGGGCATGAAAGCTGAACATGCTGCTCCTCTCATCGAACTGACCTCCAGCAAGTGCATCTCAGTGAAGTATGATGTGGAAATAGCAGAGGAATACTTTGCTCGCCAGGTGAGGTGCTGGGAATGTCTGGCCACGTGGAGCTTCTGCTTCTGTGAAGTGATTTACACTTCCTCTTCCATCCCTTTGTGCTTTCAGATATCTTCTTTCTGTGGGGTCGACTGCACAACTATTCTCCAGCTGCACGAAGTTCCCAGTTTACAATCCATTTACACCCTTGATGCTGCAATTTCCAAGATTCAGGTTTCCCTAGACGAGCACTTTTCCAAGTTAGCTGCAGAAACTGATCCCCACAAGTCCTCAGAGATAACCAAGAACCTCCTGCCTGCTACTCTGCAGCTCATTGACACTTATGCTACATTTACCAGGTACAGTCCTTGGATACAATTTCTTGCTGGGCATTGGCCTTGCTCTGTGTTGTGTGTGTTGTTTTCTTAGATGTAGAAAACAACTAGAGGTAGCTTGAGGGGTTTATAGTCCAGAGTGATTACCTTATGTCCCCTAGTGTTACCATGATTTAAAAAGAATTAAGAAGTAGCTTCTCCAGCCATGCATGGGAAGGTGTTTCAGAGTTGCCTCTTTGATCTTCCAAGGCTTCCTTGCACAACGAGTTTTTCCTCCAAAAATGAAACCTCCTCTCACCACTCACAGGGATATTTGAAGAATATTGAGGCTGTTAGACCATCCAGGAAGGAGAGAGATTAATTCTTACATTAGGAGTCTGAAGCCTTTTAAACTCTTGTTAGAACCTGTGTAAACGAAAGCAAAAGTAAATAATTTTTTGCTTTGGGGTGGGCACTCCTGGTAAGTATCTTAGAGGGATCAAAGCCCAGAAGTCCCTCAGTGGTACCAGCTGAAGTGTGGGGCAGAACTTCAGAAGTTTGATGTTTTGTCTGGTGCTGTATTGACACACAGTTCTGAAATGCAGAGCTAATTGCTGAAATCAATCCTTTCTATCCTGAATGCAGATCCTACTTGCTGAGGAGCCTCTCTGAAGAGGGCTCTGCAGAGAACAAACCCTCTGAGGAGAAGCTCCGAGGCTATGCTGCTGTCCTGGCCATTGGGTCCAGCCGGAGCAAGTCCAACACTCTAGGTGAGGGTGCTGGAGAGTTCACCTTGCCTTCTCTGTGCAGGTGAAGCTTTCTACAGTGCTGCCAACATTCAGTTTCAAAGCTGTGTGCTGGCTGTGGTCTCCACCACTGTCCAAATGACTGAGTTATCCTGTCAGCAGCAGACAGGGAAGTCTCTTCCTTTAGTATCCTAAAAACTGGAAGAGCTGAGCAAAGCTTGAAAGAATAAGTGTCTTGTGTGCTTATTTGGATGTTTTAAATGTTTTTATAACTGTATTGGAGCTGGTGACATGGCATAGTAAGGGAATTAAGTATTCACTGCCATGAATTATTGTTTCTGCCATGTTTCTGTTTTAATAAAGTGAAAGCAGCTGGGAAGCTCTTGCAAACTTAGGGATGATGTTGACTCAGCAGAATTACAGCTTAGCTACAGTTGTGTCTTAAATAATGATCTGGTTTAAAAGGTGTTCATAGTATGATAGTATGTTAAGGGGTTGGAATGGAGCTTGGAGGTCATCCAGCCCCAACCCCCTGCCCTGGGCAGGGACACCTCCCACCAGAGCAGGTTGCTCAAGGCTTTAGCCAACCTGGCTGTGAACACTGCCAGGGTTGGGGCACCCACAGCCTCCCTGGGCAACCTGGGACAGTGTCTCACCACCCTCACCTTAAAAAAACCTCCTAATATCTAATCTAAATTTCCCCAGCTTCTGTTTATCCCCATTCCTCCCTGTCCTGGAGAAACATTGCTGATCTCAACAGGCCCCAGGAATGGATTCAGTACCTCATGATTCTCTGTTAACTGCAGGTCCAACACTGGTTCAGAACTTGCCCTCAGCTGTGCAGACTCTATGTGAGTCATGGAACAACATCCATACCAATGAGTTCCCAAACATTGGCTCGTGGGTGAGTTCAGCACATGGAGTGAAAAACACTGGTGTGATGTTTAGCTCCATGAGCTGCTGGGGCTGTGGGCAGTGTGGTGGGGGTACAGGGGGTGGCTCTGATGTGGGTGTGTGTCCTCCCCCAGCGCAATGCCTTCGCCAACGACACCATCCCCGCTGAGAGCTACATCAGCGCCGTGCAGGCCGCACACCTCGGCACCCTCTGCAGCCAAACTCTGCCTCTGGCAGCCTCCCTCAAACACACCCTGCTGTCCCTGGTCAGGCTCACCGGGGACCTCATCGTGTAAGTGATGGGTCTGTGTCACATCCTGCATTACACACCTTGCTGTGTGGGTTTATGTGCTGGTCTCATTGTCTCCCTTCATCGGTTTAGGTGGAACTTGTTTGAGCTAAAGCTTTGGTAGAGTTACTTGCAGTTTACAGTTTTAAATTCTAAATGAATTCTAACAGTCTGTCTTTGTAGAATTGTAGGATTTAAGGGTTGGAATGGAGCTTAGAGATCATCCAGTGCCAACCCCCTGCCCTGGGCAGGGACACCTCCCACCAGAGCAGGTTGCTCAAGGCTTCAGCCAACCTGGCTGTGAACACTGCCAGGGTTGGGGCAGCCACAGCCTCCCTGGGCAACCTGGGACAGTGTCTCACCACCCTTAGAGTAAAACACCTTCTCCTCACATCCAACCTAGATTTTCTGTCCTTCAGTTTGAACCCATTGCCCCTTGTCCTGTCACTGCAGTTCCTAACACAGAGTCCCTCTGCAGCTCCTTGTAGCCCCTTCAGATACTGAAAAGTTGCTCTGAGGTCTCCACACAGTCTTCTCTTCTCCAGGCTGAACATCATCTGATGTCTCCAAAACTCAGGTTCCCAGAGGGAAACCTTCAATCCTTTTAGTCAAATATGGACTTGAAGAAACTAGGATATAAACGAGACAGTATGGATCTGATTGATTCCTTTGTGTTTTGTTATAATTCACTTGTGTGATGTTTTCAAAGCATAAGGAAGAAGTGAAAGGAGAAAAATGTTTTTCAGGGACTTAGTCTAAGATTCTCTGAAATCAAAGCCTAGTTAGTGTAATCAGGCATTGGAATGTGCTGCCCAGGGAGGTGGTGGATTCACCATCACTGGAGGTATTCAAGGTGAGACTGGATGTGACACTGTAGTGCCATGGTCTAATAACCACAGTAGGGTTGGACTTCATAATCTTTGAGGTCTTTTCCAACCTGGTTGATTCTATGATTCTGTAATAGTTCTTGACCCTGCAGACAAGCCCAAAAGCCACACCATTGGATAGTGGGACTGTGTAGGAAAATATGTATGCAAAATTAACATGGAGAATTTTCCAAACAAGGACTGTTTTTCTGAAGCTTGGCTAGTGTATTTATTCCATCTTCTGCAAAGGGTTTTACCATTGAATTTCATCCAGATTTGTGCCTCACTTGTGTGACTTCTGATTTTCAATCAGGACGTTCTCTGATACATCATGCAGAGAATTAACTTGTTTCCTTTCCTTTTCAAGCTGGTCAGATGATCTGAACCCACCCCAGGTGATTCATTCCTTGCTGCCTCTCCTCCTGGAGACCAGCACAGAGAGTGTGGCAGAAATCAGTAGCAACTCCCTGGAGAGGATCTTGGGCCCTGCAGAGTCAGATGAGTTCCTGGCACGTGTGTATGAGAAGTTGATCACAGGATGCTATAACATCCTGGCCCATCACTCTGATCCAAACAGGTAAGGAGCTGTGTGGATTGTCCTTCTCCTCCCAACAAAACTATATACAAAGAATTGCTACAGACTGTTGAAACATCGGTTTTGGTTCCTGAACAGCACAACAGAAAGGCAAAAAATAAGCTTATTTTTCTCTTTTGAAGACTTCTGTACTTGTAAAAGTACAAGTTGTCTTATTCACAATACCAGAATTCTCAGCACTGCCATTCAGGCAAGGGGGTATTTTATCCTCTTCTGTAGCTCTGGGTGAAGCATGTGGATACCTGGATACTTTTTTAGATAAAAGCACAAAAACCAAAACTGAAGATATCAGACAAACTGGCTCTGTATTCCTCTGACATTGTTGTGTGAAGGGATGGTTAATCCCTGCTTTATCACAGCTAACTATCCAGATTTGGGCTTCCCAACCCTTCCTGTGTCTACAGAGAGCATAAGCTTCCCGTGCAGATGTTGATTCTACCCATCTGAAACATAAAACCTTTAGGCATGATGATGCTGCATCTTTTAACACTGATCCTCTCTGGATGAGGGGTCAAAGGGAGATCTACTGAGCTCCTACAGAATACAAATGTAATTGGATTTTGCTTGCAGAGTGTTGTGGAGTGGGAATGAGCACAGGAGAGAATGGAGAGGAGTAAAACTAGGGGAGTGTAAAAAGAGCAGCTGTTTATAGCAGATGGGGTGTGAGATATCTGAAGGGTCTGCGTTGTTCTGGGTTTTTCCTGAATGTTTGGTGGATTTATTGGTATTTCTGTAGGGTTGTTCAGCTGTTGTTTTTCTCCTGTTTCATGAAGAAAAGCTGCTTTCAATTGGTGGGAAGTTTATTGGAGTTCTATTAGTAAAATTGATCACTTGGCTCTCAGAGTTGTTGAAATTGCCCTTAATCTATTCTTGTTTGATCCTTATATATTCCTCTCTTGATCTCAGTGGCCTGGATGAGTCCATCTTGGAGGAATGTTTGCAGCATCTGGAGAAACAGCTGGAGAGCAGCCAGGCCAGGAAAGCCATGGAGGAATTCTTTTCAGAAAGGTGAAGTCTCCCTGGAAGTTGTAGCCCAAGAACTTCTGTTCTTAGCCTTTTTCTGTTGACTTATCACTATAGACACCAAAGTGATGTTAAGGCCATTGCACATGGAAACACAGACCTATGTAAAGACAGAGTATCCTTCAGGCAGTGCAGGAGAGTGTGGAAAAGACTCTGTGGGGAGAGGACCAGGGTCAACCTGTGGTCAGCAGGGCCAGGGAAGTGATTCTTCCCTTGCACTCAGCATTGGTGAGGTCACACCTTGAATCCTGTGCTCAGTTCTGGGCCCCTCAGGTCAGGAGGGACATTGAGGTGCTGGAGCAGGTCCAGAGCAGAGCAACGAGGCTGGGGAAGGGACTGGAGCACAAGGGCCATGAGGAGAGGCTGAGGGAGCTGGGGATGTTCAGCCTGGAGAAGAGGAGGCTCAGGGGAGACCTTCTCACCCTCTGCAACTCTCTGACAGGAGGTTGGAGTCAGGTGGGGGTTGGTCTCTTCTCCCAGGCAACCAGCAGCAGGACAAGAGGGCACAGACTCAAGCTCTGCCAGGGGAGGGTTAGGTTGGATATTAGGAAGAGATTTTTTCTGGAGGGTGTGCTCAGGCATTGGAATGTGCTGCCCAGGGAGGTGGTGGATTCACCATCCCTGGAGGGTTTTCCAGCTGAGACTGGATGTGGCACTTAGTGCCATGGTCTAGTGACCACAGTAGGGTTGGACTTGGTAACGTTGGACATGATTGTTTTGTCAAGGGAGAGTTTTGAGAGATGCTGGTCCATGAGGCAGTGACCAAGCTGCAAAATCCCAAGTTCTCGCAGTGCTTCCTTGAGGCAATAGGTTGGTAATTTTAGAGGTGTAGGTGAGGTGGTGGCTGACTTATGGCTATGAAGACAAATTGTGATAGGATCATCACAGCACAACAGTGATGTTCTAAATGTGAGGGTGATTGTTCAACAGTTCAAGATGGAAGCAGTGTGGTGGCTGTACTTTGCTAACATGGAAACGAAAAACAGGCAAGAAAATCCTGACTTTTGATTTGGAAACCAGTTCAGGCCCTTTTTAACTTGCTGTGTGGAGAATAATGAGCTGCTTGTGAGCTGTCCAAGTGTTAGTCTGAGCTAAGAGTTTGCTGTTTGGCTCAAAGCAGTTTCTGTGGCTTTGGCTGCTGAGCACTGTTAGTACAAACTATTGCCAGTCTGAAACGTGAGTGCAGATAGAAGTGAAGCAAGTGGGAAAAGGGAATGGGTTGTCTTTTACAAAGCTAATTTATTTCCCCTTCCATGTAGTGGAGAACTGGTGCAGATCATGATGGCCACAGCCAACGAGAACCTCTCGGCCAAGTTCTGTAACAGAGTGCTGAAATTCTTCACCAAGCTCTTCCAGCTCAGTAAGTGATGGTTGGATCTCTTCTGTCCTGCCTTTGTCCACGTTAGACTTGTTAGACTGTGACAGGCTTGGAAGAAGAGCTGTAGGAGGGAGTGGAGTGACAGCTTCACACTTGAAAAAAGAACCATTTTTAAACCCATTCATTGTAGCATCTGTCACTCACATAACTTTCCCCACCAGCTGAGAAGAGTCCCAACCCCAGCCTGCTGCGGCTCTGTGGCTCCTTGGCTCAACTGGCTTGTGTGGAGCCTGTCAGGCTCCAGGCCTGGCTCACCAGGATGACCATGTCCCCACCCAAGGATTCAGACCAGCTGGACGTTGTGCAGGAGAACAGGCAACTGCTGCAGCTCCTGACTACTTACATCGTTAGGGAAAACAGGTAAATCCCAGCCCTTGGTGTCTTTTGTGTGCTGTGCATTTCCTTTGTTCTCTGGAGGTGTAAATGAGGTGTGAGCTGCTGATGACTCCTTGTTGTCAGCTCTGGAATGAAGTGGTGAGGGCATGGCTGTGCCCTGAGGGCATTGCTGTGGCGGTGCTCCCCAGCTGTGGGACTTACCTGTGTTGTACCTGTCTGAAACTCTCTTCTCTTTGCTTAGCCAAGTGGGAGAAGGTGTGTGCACTGTCCTGCTGAGTACTCTGATACCAATGGCAACAGAGATGTTGGCCAATGGTGATGGCACAGGCTTTCCTGAGCTGATGGTCGTGATGGCAACTTTGGCCAGTGCAGGACAAGGTGCAGGACACCTCCAGCTTCATGGTGCTGCTGTGGATTGGCTGGGCAGATGGTAAGAGTAAATTTTATATTGCTGATCATTCATTTGTATCACTTAGACTGATTTTGTTGAGGTTTGGTTGCGTTTTTGTGGGGTGTTTTTTTTTAAAAATATGGGGACAGAAGTTTGTGTTTGACTCTTATTTTTAGCTTATTGTTTGTTGTTTGGAATATCAGGTGTCTGGGAAAGGCTGATCTGTATCCCCACATTGAAAACAACCTTGTGTTGTCGTTTTTTGTTTCCCCCCACTCTGGATGGTTTAGTTACTGCATTCATACATTCCCTGAGTGCTTGAAGCTGTTGGTCAGGGCTGAGTTTGTACTTCCCAAAGGCTGTTAGCTATAATGGGAGGCTGTGGCTGCTCCATCCCTGGGAGTGTTCCAGGCCAGGCTGGACAGGGCTTGGAGCAACCTGGGCTGGTGGAAGATGTCCCTGCCCATGGCAGGGGTGGAATGGGATCAACTTTAAGGTCCTTCCAACCCAGTCTGGGATTCCATGATTCTATAATGATCTGCACTGTTTTTTGTTACAGCAAGAAATACCTGTCTCAGAAGAATGTGGTAGAGAAAATGAATGCCAATGTCATGCAGGGGAAGGTAAGACATGTCTTAGTGCTGAACTTGCAGGAATAAATCTCATGCATGAGCTGTGTCAGCTCTCCTGGTTTGGGTTCATAGTGGGAGTTCTAAAGCAATTTGGTCAGGGGTGTGTTGTATTTTCCTGCTCTTATGAGCTCTGAGTATTACCTCTCATTTTTTCTGATCTCTCCTTTACAGCATGTGACTATCCTGGAGTGTACATGCCACATTGTGTCCTACCTGGCTGATGTCACCAATGCCCTGAGCCAGAGCAGTGGCCAAGGTCCCAGTCACCTGTCTGTGGACGGGGAGGAACGAGCCATCGAGGTGGACTCAGACTGGGTGGAAGAGTTAGCAGTGGAGGAGGAGGACTCTCAGGCTGAGGATTCGGTAGGCTGAAGGTTTATTTTGCAACTTCCAAATCAGCATTCCTTGGGTTATAGGTGAAGATTTTGTTTATTCCTAATGTGAGGCTGAGGGAAGAAAACAAGTCAGGTCTGGAAGAGACTATGTCATTCATGCCTAGATCTGTTCACTTTGTGATGTCAACAGAAGTTAAATATTCATTTTTTTAACAAAAAATGAAGAAGTGAAGTGAGATGGGTTCATTCCTACTGGTTTTGTTAGTCAGTTACGAGTCTATATCAGCAGCAACTTGAGTTAGGCTTTTAAGTGCTGTTGAGTGGAGGGAAAAAAGCTGTTACAATGTAGTGTTTAAAAGTTATTGTCCCAATATTTTGGTTACTGTTTCTTTTCCTTCTTACTCTTTTTCTTGTTGACCTTTTCATGTTACTATGATGTGTCTCTTGTGTGGTTTGATACCAGCTGCTGCCTTCTAGCTCAGTGGTGCCAAAACTTGCTGTCCTTAAAATGCTCATTCAATGCCTGAGGAATTTACTCGGTACCATGTACTTTAGTGTAGCTGCAGTTAAAACACCTTCCTAACACAGTTTTCTTCTTGATAGGATGAAGATTCTCTCTGCAATAAACTCTGTACCTTCACCATCACACAGAAAGAATTCATGAATCAACATTGGTAAGAATCTCAAGCTCCTGTTCAGAGTTTGTCTGATTTTTTTTTTTTCTGGCAACTAGAAGGAAACAAATGCAATTTGAGGTCCTTGAGGCACTGCATTTCATAGCTCACCTGGTTTCTGTTGTGCAGGTACCACTGTCACACTTGCAAGATGGTTGATGGCGTTGGTGTTTGCACAGTTTGTGCTAAAGTTTGTCACAAGGATCATGAGATTTCCTATGCCAAGTATGGATCATTCTTCTGTGACTGTGGAGCCAAGGAGGATGGCAGCTGCCTGGTAAAGTGTCCTCATGGCTTCAGTGTTTAAAGTCTTTTGCAGTTGTCTCTTCTGCAATAAGTTAGGTCAGGATATGAGTTTTTCCCTGTGAGGGTGGTGAGACACTGGCACAGTTTGCCCAGGGAGGCTGTGGCTGCCCCAACCCTGGCAGTGTTCACAGCCAGGTTGGCTAAAGCCTTGAGCAACCTGCTCTGGTGGGAGGTGTCCCTGCCCAGGGCAGAGGGTTGGGGCTGGATCATCTCTAAGCTCCATTCCAACCCCTTAACATACTATGATTCTCTGAGTGTGCAAGAGCACTAAGACTTTAAAGCTTTGGCTTTACAATGAACACTCAGAATTTACAGCTGACCTGAATGCTTATTTTTTTGCACCAAATAAAAGCATTGCCAAATCTCTGTCCTAGTGACTCCTGGGATTCCACCTGCCTTTACAGAACTTGCTACACAGCAGTCAGATACAACCTTTTCCCATGTTTTCCACTAGCAGTCAACAAAATAACTGCATCTTAAATATGAAAGTTTGTTAATACTGTGCTCAGTTCTGGGCCCCTCAGCTCAGGAGGGACATTGAGGGGCTGGAGCAGGTCCAGAGCAGAGCAACGAGGCTGGGGAAGGGACTGGAGCACAAGTGGCATGAGGAGAGGCTGAGGGAGCTGGGGGTGTTCAGCCTGGAGAAGAGGAGGCTCAGGGGAGACCTTCTCACCCTCTGCAACTCCCTGACAGGAGGTTGGAGTCAGGTGGGGGTTAGTCTCTTCTCCCAGGCAACCAGCAGCAGGACAAGAGGGCACAGACTCAAGCTCTGCCGGGAGAGGTTTATGTTGGATATTAGGAAGAGACTTTTTCTGGAGGGTGTGCTCAGGCATTGGAATGTGCTGCCCAGGGAGGTGGTAGATTCACCATGCCTGGAGGTTTTCAAGCTGAGACTGGATGTGGCACTTAGTGCCATGGTCTAGTGACCACAGTAGGGTTGGACTGGATGATCTTGGAGGTCTTTTCCAAGACATGCAGGATATTGTGTTATTTCTTGAGAAGGAAAGGGGAAGCTCTAAGGGAACTGCATTGTATGTCTTTAAAATGGCATTAGTCTTGCTGCTGTTACAATCTCTATTCATTTCATCTAATTGAGACTGGTTTGGGCTTTTAGCATTACTCTGTCATTCCCAGGCTTTGGTGAAGAGAACTCCCAGCAGTGGAATGAGCTCTACCATGAAAGAATCAGCCTTCCAGAGTGAGCCCAGAGTGCCTGAGAGCGTCATTCGCCACGCCAGCACCTCTCCTGCTGAGAAAGCCAAGGTCACCATCAGTGAAGGGAAGGGCCCTGATGAAGAAAAACCCAAGAAGAGCAGTCTGTGCAGAAATGTTGAGGGCTGTCGAGAGGAACTGCAGTCCCAGGTAGAATTATCAGCATGCCATTAAAGGTGGTGTATGATGAGGTCTGGGTCAGATTTGGGTTGGTTAATCAGCCAAGTTGCTTGATTTGCAGCAGTGGTTAGACTTAATGATCCTAGAGGTCTCCTCTAACCTTGATTCTGTAATTTTCATGATCAGAGGGGTCATGAAAGGGGTGTCAGGCTTTAAAAGTGGTCCATGTGCAGCTCTTGGTAAGACTCCCAGCAGGAGCATCTTATACCTCACTTGCTTTATTTCTTACTTGTAGGCCAACTTTTCCTTTGCACCTCTGGTGCTGGAGATGCTGAATTTCCTGATGGATGCCATCCAGATCAACTTCCAGCAAGCTTCAGCCATGGGGAGCAGCAGCCGTGCCCAGCAAGCTCTCAACGAGCTCCATACCTTGGACAAGTCAGTAGAGATGACAGACCAGCTGATGGTATGGAACACAAGGAATGAATAGACCATGGCTGGAGGGATTCACTTCCATCAGAACCATTCCAGTGATGTGCTTGTGTTGTTTTCCCTGGTTCAGGTCCCAACTCTTGGCTCTCAGGAAGGTGCCTTTGAGAACGTGCGCATGAACTACAGCGGTGACCAGGGCCAGACCATCCGGCAGCTGATCAGTGCCCACGTGCTGCGCCGCGTGGCCATGTGTGTGCTCTCCTCCCCCCACGGCCGGAGGCAGCACCTGGCTGTCAGCCACGAGAAGGGCAAGGTGAGCTCTGCCTGCAGGGAAGGAAAATGGAGCAGCACTGAGCAACAAGCACACTGGGGTCTGTTCTGCCTGGCTTGAGAGCTGCATCGGCTCTGTAGCGTTGCGTAGCGTAGAGAAACTTCTTGTTCTGCAGGGAAAAGAGTTCTTGAAGCAAGGACAGTGAGAACAAACCACCTGAAACAACTCACTGCCACTACCAACTTCACTAAACTCCCTGAAAAGAGGTTGGAGTGAGGTAGGGGTTGGTCTCTTCTGCTGTGTCTCAAGTGGAATAGGCTTCCTAGGAAGGCTCAGGGTGGAAGGTTGGGACCAGATCATCTCTAAGGTCCATTCCAACCTCTTAACATACTATGAGGTGGTGGAGTAACCATCCCTAGAAGTGTTTGAAGCATCAGGACCTGGTGCTGGAAGATATGGTTTATAGTTTAGTGACAGGTTAACGGTTGGACTTGATGTTCTTAAAGGTCTCTTCCAACCTCCATGATTCTAAGTGAAAGGATGAGAGGAAATGGCCTTAAGTTGGACCATGGGAGGTTCAGATTAGATATTAGAAAAACATTTTCCCTGAAAAGATGGTTAGGCATTGGGAATTAGTCGCCCAGGGAGGTTGTAGAGTCAAGTGGAAGTGTTCAAGTCTGGTGTGGCCCTTGGGGATATGGTTCCAGGGTGATTATGGTGTTGGTGGGTTAACAGTTAAACTCAGTGATCTTAAAGGTCTCTTCCAACCTTGATGATTGTGTGACTGTGATTCTGTAACTGTGGAGACACAGTCCTAGAGCTGGAATGGAATTGAAATGAATATTCCCCTCAGTTATAAAGGTGGATAATGAGTTCATCTCGTTGTGCAGATCACAGTCCTTCAGCTCTCAGCACTGCTGAAACAAGCTGACTCCAGCAAGAGAAAACTGACCCTCACTCGCCTTGCGTCCGCCCCCGTTCCCTTCACTGTCCTCAGCCTCACTGGAAACCCCTGCAAGGAGGACTACCTGGCTGTGTGTGGACTCAAAGTGAGTACCTGGCAACCCTTTTTGCTCTGCAGAGGGACCTGGATTGGCT
>NW_008682919.1:0-8763 GCF_000695815.1 Acanthisitta chloris
AGACAAAGGACTTTGTTAAAGATAGTGCTGAGACAATGTGATAGCATGAAGAGAACCCCCTTGTCCCTGCAGTTCCCCAGCCCCTTCGCATCCCACCCCCAGGGTGTTGGGTTCCCTCTTTGAGGGATGGTTGGTCCATCATTTGCAGAGTGTTGTCTGTGTGGAGGAGGTAGGCAAAGAGCTTGAGGAACATTTAGGTCCTTGTCTGAGGAGGAGGAGGAAGGATGCCCAGGGCATGGTGCCAGTCCATGCTGGAAGTTGGAGAGTCCTGATGTAAACAACCACGTGGGAGCCACCAGGATTGGAGACCTCAGTGCTGAGGAGCAGAGTGACTTGTGACCAGTATCAGAGGATCACTGACGCAGAAGATGGTCCAGATGTGGAGTCACAGGTACACAGGCACATTTTGGGGTTCTTGGCAGGCAGGGACCAGGCTGGCCATCAGGGTACATCTGGAGTGGAGGTTTGTCATTTGGGCTGCAGGGCACACAAGGAGCCAGTCAGGATGGGACAAGAGAGCCAGGCAGAGCAAAGGCAGCAGAGAAGGCCACCACATAGTTTGCCATGGGTCTGCCCACACTCCATACACCTGTGGAGATTTTTGGGAAGTTGCAGGTTTGAGCCTCAGTGCTGGTGTTCTGAAAGGGAAGAAATAGAGAAACAAGTGCTTAGCTGTCTTAGCATCAAAGCTCAGGGCACAAAGTATGAAGGTAATGGGATTTTTATGCATTTCTGACTGTGCTCTGAATCCTGCAGTCAGACACCTGGGATGGGTTCATCCCCAAATCAAAGGATAGTCTGGATTGAAGGGATCTTAAAGACCATCTCCTTCCAGCCCCCTGACATGTCCCTCCCAAGCTCTCCTGTAGCCTCTTCCAACCCAAATCATCCTGTGATTCTATGAGATCCTATCCAGTTACATTAAATCCTGCAGGATGGTGTCATTCCTTGTCTTTTTATCTACTGATTTTTTTGTGTGCGTGAGCATTTATCTTATTTTAAGAAGAGGCAAAGTAGAGCCCAAGATGTTAACAGATCCAAGCACTGCCAGAAGGTAAAGAAAATGATGGCAAGATTGAGTGATGAGCAAGAAGTTCTGTCATGCCCCTGCTCAAACAAAATTGATTACAAGAGCACATGACAATGTAAGAGTAGTAAAACTGCTATAATCACAGATTTCCTTTCTGAACAGACCTGTGATACAGAAGGAGGAACCCCCCCAGCTGGTTCTTGGAGGGAGGTAGAATGCAAAGGGCTTTTGAGCTTGGTTTTCCTTCAGAACTTTTCCTGCTCTGTCTTGTTTTTGACCCCTCCAACCAATGGCAGCTGCTCAGCACATCATCCCAGGCTGCTTAGCCTTAACCTTTTATGCATTTCCACCTGCCAAATGCTGCTAAATCCATACCTTTCTCTAGCAGTGTATATCTACCTGTATCTACAGATGTGGGTTTTTAATGTGTGACTAATTCTTCTTCTTATTGTCTAGTTCACAGTTCTGCACTGGTTATTGGCTTTGATTTAATGATGCTTTTAGGAAATCTCATAATCTATCCTAAAGCAATCACATTCTGGTTGAGTTGGAGAGTTCCCAAAGAGATAAGTCACCTAATGCAGAGAGGAAATAAAACTAAAATACAGGGTCATAACTAGAAGAAAAAAAACCCAACTATTTTCTCTTAACTGCATTAGTTTCTGAGGAAGAATTTATTCTGGTGTCAGAGAGCTTGGCCTTACATCCACTTGTAAAGATGCTCTGCAGAAGAGCCAAGCATAAAGATGCAGTGACAAAGTAAAGTAGTAATTAGATACCATAGAATTTAGGGATTGGAATGGACCTTGCAAATCATCCAGCCCCAACCCCCTGCCCTGGGCAGGGACACCTCCCACCAGAGCAGGTTGCTCAAGGCTTTAGCCAACCTGGCTGTGAACACTGCCAGGGTTGGGGCAGCCACAGCCTCCCTGGGCAACCTGGGACACTGTCTCACCACCCTCACAGGGAAAAACCTTTTTCTCACATCCAACCTAGACTTCTCCTCCTTCAGTTTGAACCCATTACCCCTTGTCCTATCACTGCAGTTCCTAACACAGAGTCCCTCTCCAGCTCCTTGTAGGCCCTTCAGAGATTGAAAAGTTGCACTGAGGTCTCCACACAACCTTCTCTTCTCCAGGCTGAACAGCCCCAACTCCCTCAGCCTGTCCTCATAGGGGAGATGCTCCAGTGCTCTGAGCAACTTCATGGCCTCCTCTGGACTTGCTCCAACAGTTCCATGCCCTTCTTATGTTGAAGGCACCAGAACTGTGTGCAGTATTCCAGGTGGGTCTCACCAGAGCAGAGTAGAGGGGAAGAATCACCTCTTTTGACCTGCTAAACTACTCTCCTCACTATGTTCTACTTGCACTATCTCATGGGTTTGTCAGTACAAAAAAATCCACAGAAAACCCCATTCAAACAGGACAAAGATGCTATTTCTTACCTTGTTTGGGTTTTTTTGGCATTAATTTTGACTTGATTCTAGTTTCTTTCAAAACATTTGTTGGCTTCAACCTGACAGAGAGGAGGTTTAGATGAGGGTGGTGAGGCACTGGAACAAGGAAATGACTAGTGGAAGGTGTCCCTGACCATGGCAGGGGGTGGAACTGGGTGATCTTAGGCCCTTCCCACCCAATCCATCCTGTGACTATGACCAGAGCGCTTGAAGTTAAGCTTTCTCTTAAATATTGAATCAGAGCTCTTATTCTTAAAGACATAATTGCTTTTCCTTGCTTTTATGTATTTAGTCTGAAGCTGCTGATTCTTCAGAGAGTGCACAATAAAGCAGGGAAAGATTTTATCTATTCCATAGAATAATTGGTTTAAATCACATCTAACTTACTTGATATTTTAACTCACATTCAGTTAACTCAGCTAATCATCAATCAGAGATTACACACTAGAAATGAGACTCCAAACATTGAAAAAACTACAGATACCATCTTTTACAAAACATCTATATCCTTATTCAATACACCTTCAATGGAAAGAACCAATAAAAGGTCCAGGAGTTCCTATTTTGGACTGGGAGCCCAGGGGGAGTTCACCCGGTGAAGGAGAAACTCAGCACTTGAAAGAGATGGAGATCCAGGTTTGGGATTGGGGTTTTTTTTCCCTATCACCAGATATAGGTAGCAAGTACAAAATGCAACATACTCATCAAAAAGTGAACTACATTTTAAATCCAAAGATTAGCAGATTTCCAACCAGTTGTGTTCCTCTCCCCTTTGGCAGAGGCTGGTAGAGACTGTCCAAGAAACACCACGCACATTCCCAAATAGGAGCTCTCCACATGGCCCATCTTTTCCATTCTATCCCGTTTCCAGGAAGCTGCAGTGTGACTGACAAGCTGTTGGATCTCACAACATGTTCAACTAAATGGAAAAAAGCGCAATCCCGGAGGAGAGATGGAATCTCACCTGCTTCAATGGAATGTTTTAATTTTTTTCCTTCCTTCATCTTTGTTGCTGTCTCACTAATAAATAATTTCATAGAATCATAGAATCACCCAGGTTGGAAAAGATCTCCAAGATCATCAACCAACCCTACTGTGGTTACTAGCCCATGGCACTAAGTGCCACATCCAATCTCAGCCTGAAAACCTCCAGGGATGGGATGGTGACCACCTCCCTGGGCAGCACATTCCAACGCCTGATCACTCTCTCTGGAAAAAATCTCTTCCTAATATCCAACCTAACCCTTCCCTGGCAGAGCTTGAGTCTGTGCCCTCTTGTCCTGCTGCTGGTTGCCTGGGAGAAGAGACCAACCCCCACCTGACTCCAACCTCCTGTCAGGGAGTTGCAGAGGGTGATAAGGTCTCCCCTGAGCCTCCTCTTCTCCAGGCTGAACACCCCCAGCTCCCTCAGCGAAAAAATCTCTTCCTAATATCCAACCTAACCCTTCCCTGGCAGAGCTTGAGTCTGTGCCCTCTTGTCCTGCTGCTGGTTGCCTGGGAGAAGAGACCAACCCCCACCTGACTCCAACCTCCTGTCAGGGAGTTGCAGAGGGTGATAAGGTCTCCCCTGAGCCTCCTCTTCTCCAGGCTGAACACCCCCAGCTCCCTCAGCCTCTCCTCATGGCACTTGTGCTCCAGTCCCTTCACCAGCCTCGTTGCTCTTCTCTGGACCTGCTCCAGCCCCTCAATGTCCCTCCTGAGCTGAGGGGCCCAGAACTGAGCACAGGATTCAAGGTGTGGCCTCACCAACACCGAGTCCAGGGGAAGAAAAGATAACCATGAGATTGCTGTACTTATCCACAGGATGGAACAAATCCCAAATCCCTAATCCAGACCTCTTCTGAATAGAGGGGGTTATCCAGCTGAAACGTTTTGTGGATCAGCTCTTAACCAAACACCACAAATTACCACACGTCAGACCCAAACACAACCCCACAGAATAGATCAATGCCTACAAGCTGAGTGGGACAGAGACTCTCACCAATGTTCCACTACCAATGCCAAAGTTGTGCACCTCACACCACACCAAATCACCAAGCACTCCCCAGGCCCTCACCACAAATGCAAAACTTTGCTCCCACTGTCCACCCTGATGCTGCCTAAGTCTATGCTAGTGTGGACACTGCTCCCTCTCCATGTCCCCCTGAGCCTGGGGCCCAGCTCCACCCTCTCCCTCATGCTGGAGCTCAGCTGGGGAAAGGCAGGCTCCTGCTGTCCACCCTTGGACCATGAAAGCCCCCTGAGCTTGCCAGAATGCCAAAGAGACACGCCACCATCCTTGATGTCCAATCCACTACTCCTCAAATACATTCCTGCCCTCACCCCCTGGAATCACCCAGAGATCACAGGTGCCTCACCGTGGCCAATGCCACCCATCCTGCTACTCCCAGTACAATGTGATCACTGCTGGCAGTCCTGACACAGTAGACAACACAGGAAAAACCACACCATGCACGTGGAGCATGTGCTCACCTGGTCCAGGCCTCCTCCTCAGCCCCGTGCTCCAGCAACGCCATGGCTCAGCCAACTGCTGGACAACTCTGTCATGTACCCTGTGTCAGGCCAATATGGATTCATCTTCTGAGTCTTCCTCTTGGCAGGACCTCATTGGTCAGGATTTGTGTCATTTGGCACCTTGATGGACCAGGAACATCTAATACAGCCATCACTGGCCATCCACCAGACTCCTCCTCCTCCTCTTCAAGAGCTGGACTCGATGATGCTCATGGGTTCCTTCCAACTCAGTATTCTGTGATTCATCCTCCTCCTCTTCAACCTCCTCCTCAGCTCACCCCGCTGCAAAACACCAGGCACCTACCATAGAGGATGATGCTGGCGTTGGTGTTGCCCAGCTTGTTCGTGGCCACGCACGTGTAGTTGCCGTAGTCCTTCTCCGAGACGTTGAAGAAGGTCAGCGTTGACAGGCGTCCCTTGTTCTCGATCCGCACACCCTCCAGCCCGTTTGCTAACCTGCAGGGAAACACAGGTGACAGTGCTCACAGCACTGTCCCAGAGCTCTGCAACGTGTCTACTCCCTCCCTGGACATCCCTTCGCTTCCCACCAGCCAACACCACTATACACCCATGTTCCCCCACCAGACAAACTCTTCATCCCATTTTCCATCCTGTAACCATCTCCCTGTCTGCCCTATTAGGGCACAGACTCAAGCTCTGCCAGGGGAGGTTTAGGTTGGATATTAGAAAGAGATTTTTTTTTACAGAGAGAGTGCTCAGGCATTGGAATGGGCTGCCCAGGGAGGTGGTGGATTCCCCATCCCTGGAGGTTTTCAAGCTGAGACTGGATGTGGCACTTAGTGCCATGGTCTAGTAACCACAGTAGGGTGGGACTCGATCTTTGAGGTCTCTTCCAACCAGGCTGATGCTATGATTCTGTGTGTCTCACAGCCACCACCCCTTGAGAAACAACCCTGGGACTCCCTCAGCCCTTAGCTGAGCATTCAGAGCCACCAAAATGAATTGATCCCAACCTTTTTCTACATGATGTCCTCAGGCATCATCACTCCCTTCTACCTCCTCACCTTATCACTGGTCTCATCACTCTGGCCCCAGTGCTGGTGTGGTTACCCCCCCCCCAATCCTCCACAGCTCCTCACCTGGTGTCCTCCTTGAACCACTGAAACTCTGCCACGGGGACAGCCGAGGCCTCGCACTGCAGGATTCCCTTCTGGCCCACCGAGGCACCCGTGTTCTTGGCGTTTGAGATGTATGGTGGGTCTGCAGAGACAGTGCAGTGTCACCCTGGGCTATGAGCACCCAGCCCACCACCATTCCCCCAGCCCCTGCACTCACAGTTGACGGTGACTTTGACTTTCCGCACGTCTGGAACAGCCACATCGTTGACGGCGCTGCACTCGTATTCCCCAGACTGCTCCCGTGTGATGCCTGTGATCTCCAGGTACTCATCCTCACTCATAAATTCCTGTCCTGGGAAAAGTACCAAACACTTGGCACCATCACCCATGGACACTGACACTGGGAACTACCCTGCATCCCTGCCCTGCCCTCCCCTGATGGCCTGGGCATCCCCTTCACCCAGGAATCTTGGGGACATCCCTTGACACACACCCTCATACCTATTCCAGGTCAGCACCTCCACAAGAGACACCAGCAGAGTGTGAACCACCCTCGTGCCACCACTCTATGGGGATGTCCATCCACCCCACATGGGCCAGGAGGGACTCCTCCTTGGACCCAGGCAGCTCATCCCCTGAGTCTCACCTTTCACCGAGAGGTGCCGCCACGTGACGGTGGGCTCGGGTCTCCCGAAGGCCAAGCACATGAGGGTCACACTGCTGCCCTCGTTCACGGTGATGTCCGAAGAGATGTTGACAATCTGGGGGGGCACTGCAAGACACGAAGAAGAGTAAAGTTACCATCAACACACCAACTCATCAGGCCCCACTAGGGTCCCATCGTGGGAGATTAGTGTCTACTCCATCATCCTGCCTGGTGGTATCTCCAAACTGGTCTCTTGGATCAGAGCTCAGCATGGATCCAGGGTGTGGAGGTGTCTGTTCCAGCCCCTTCTCTCCATGGCCAAGACCCTGATAACCAGCTCTCGTTACGGCCCACGACAGGGCTCATATTTTAGCATATTTATTAAAGCTGTTTAAATTACTGAGCGTCTGCTCCATTCAATACCGACCACGGTGATTTATATTACTCTATCCCCAGATACTCCATCTAATAAATAACTTGGCAATCTCTGCACCCATAAATATCCCTGGCCATGGCAAAAAGCAATTAAAGCTCGCTCACCGATGCTGCTTCCTGGTGCTCCAGGCTGTTGGACACAGCCCCTGAGAGGGTCTGTGCCCCAGGGAGTGAATGAGGCCATACAAAACAACCTGCCCCAAACTAAACACCACTCCAACAACCCCAGCAGGGATGGCCTGTGCCCCTTCCCTGAGCACATGACATGCCAAGAGCCCCAGGTCATTTGGCACTGCATGCCCAGGGCTCTCCCACAGCACTGGGATTCCAAGATGATCCTCTGAAAACTATCATAGCTGACACCAGCACTGCCTGGAAGGGGATGCAAGGACTGCCCAGCTCTCCTCACATCCCTGGGTAGGTTCTCACACCCTCAAGGAGGTTCTCCCCACACCCTCGGGGAGGTTCTCCTTTCTCCTGGTGCAGGAGAGACAGCGCAGCAGGACGAGCCATGGCAAAGATGCGGCGCAGTCTCTGCAGCCCGATGGGTTCTGCAAAGCAGTAAATTTCCCAGCAACTTGACACATTAATATAGAAGTACAGTCTGTTATAGCAGAGGGAGATTGTCTGAGTCCTTCAGGGGAAAGCAGCAATCCAAAAATGAAAAGTGTTTGCCGGCAACTGCTGGAAAATGTAGTTAACGCTCGGAGTGGAGCCGGCCAACTCCGACAGCACAGCCACAGAGAGAGCCAGGAAGGCTGAAAATGGCCCTTCCTCCCTCAGACAAAATATTAACCAGCATCCTTGCACCTCTCCCCTCCAATAACAGCACCTCAAACTGGTACCAGGAACATCTAAAAACCACAAGAACATCCATGACAAACCTTCTCACACCTGGACACTTGTCACCTGCTCACAAGCCTGCAAACCTGAGGTTTTGCAAGGTTTTTTTGTTTTTTGGTCTCAGATGACAGCAGCACAGTTAGTGGATGCTGAGACCCTCAGATAGCACCACTGCTCCAGATGGCAGCCAGTCTTTCCCTTGTGTGCTCTCACCAGGGGCAAGGGCAATGAAAGGGGCTCTGAGCAGAGCTGGGGCTGTGCTGTCAACTCTGCTCCCACCTCTGCCCCAACCAGACTGGAGCTCTGGCTGCCAGGGGCTTCCTGTCCCTCAGGACAATCATCATCTGACTGTTCTTCACCAACACACTCCTAGGACAAGGCCACACTCTCCCAACCCAAAAAAGGAGACATGCACACAGGGAGTAAGCCAGAGCATCCTCACCCTCCTGGCCCTCTTCCAGCATCCCTTTCCAATCCCTGGAGTCCCAAACAAAATGCCATGCAGAAACTGGTGCTCTGGACACAGATGTGAGCTTGTCCTCCTCCCAGGCACTTCTGTGCAAACAATACCCACACCAATAACCACTACAGTCCCAGTGCTCCCATTCAGAAAACCCCAAGCCACACAAATACACATCAGCCTGAAAGCCCTTCCCTCAGCAAAGGCTGCTGACACAGACATGCCAGAGCCTCACAGTGGGAAATAGTATTTCCCAAACTCCCTGAGGCCAGGGAAGCACCACTGCCTGCCCTAATCCAA
>NW_008682919.1:8773-15499 GCF_000695815.1 Acanthisitta chloris
GTGCAGTGGAAGGACACCCATGGAGAGCATGAGGACCCCACTGGATGGCTCAATACCCTGTCATGACAGCAATCGTTGCCTATGAGGTTACCAGGACTTGGAGAAGGACATCTAAGGACTGTGATTACATTTCTATAGATCCCACTGACTGGGCTGTCAAAGATGGTGTCTCAAGGACACACTGGCTTTGCCATGGCAGGATTTAATCCTACAGGAGAAGCAGGTGGGAGATGGGGCCATGTAGGGATGCAAGGCAAGGTGAGTTCAGTGGCAAACACAACTGTGTGGATAAAACCAACCTGCAGCCATGCCCCATAAACACCACGAGGCCAAAGTACACACACACACACCTGATCTGAGAAGTGCATCCCACTGGAGCTGCCTTGTTTCAAGACAGGACAGTTTGTGATCAGTGCTGGGCATGGAGTCCAAAGGCTCTCTCATCCCCCACACAGACAGAGCTACTAACACCTCACAGCTCTCCACAGCATGACTGTGGATGCTGTTCCTAGTCCTTTACCTGTTGACAGCATCCTTCCCTTGGATTACCCTTGCTTCTCTACATTTCCCTCCCTCTCCTCCACACAACTGTGGGAGGAAGTAACAGGACAGAACAAAATCTCTACCCCTCCCTTATCCATAGTCCCACCTTCCTTGTACAAATCCATAACTACAAGCAAATTGAGGACAGAATAAATCCCAGGGAAGCGAGGAGCGCCGCGGTCTCAGCGGAGCGGCGAGCGGCCCGTGGAGGATTTCCCCAACCCTGCGTAATATTAATCACGGGGAAGTTAATGCATAAGGTTTGGTTAAGCCCGTGGAGGATTTCCCCAACCCTGTGTAATATTAATCATGGGGAAGTTAATGCATAAGGTTTGGTTAAGCCAAAAAATACATTTGCACTGTAATTTCTTGTTTGTTCGCAAAGCCGGCGAGAGAAATTGAATGTGAAAGCGATGCCACTAAATTCAATAACAATAAGCCTGTGATTTATCTCTTTCCTTTCCCACTCGAGACCTGAACCGCCCGACGAGCCAATTCACGCTCTTTGTCGTGCTCTGGAGCGTGGCAGTGTCTGCCACCATTCACTGGGACTCTGAGGTGCTATTCCTCTCCTCAAGGCCCAAACTGGGGCTGCAAACAGCCCTGTGGGACTGGCTGGGGTGTCACCCCTTGGTGATATCTCTCCCAAACACCACCAGTACCACCGCAGGCACCAGCGATGGCTTTGCACTTGTCCCATCTCTGGAGAGCTCAGACCTTGTGAGCCACTACCAGACAGCCCAGCGTGATGGGATGGTCACTGCTGGCAGGGACATCTGTTCCCTGCTAACCCCTGCGGGAAGGGACAGCACATTGTTCATCACTGTGTGGTCAGTGCCTACACATGACGCTGACGCACATGACCGCGTGCAGACTGACTCATCTCCTGGTGCTCTGGAGCACTGATCCCTACTGGAATCACTCACCACCATGGCCCTGCACTATTTTTAGCTGCTAGATCATTACTGCTGCACGCCTGGGAGCGGAGAGCCTGCCTGAGCACCACGGCTGACACATGCAACTGATGTCCCTCCTCCACATCATTAGCTCCTAATCCATTCAGAGAGACTTCCTTCCTACACTGCTGATAAGGGGAGATGATAGATGGATACCCATGGGCTCCTCAAACCACCAGGTGACAGCCACTTGCCCATCTCTGCTCGGGGGATGGGTTCCCACAGGGACCACAGAGGGGGACATCTCATCCTCAGTGCTCTGCAGGGTGCTGTGCTCCTGAATTCCCTGGCACCTCACTTAGCATCCCCTCTCAGACACCTCCTGGTCTGAGGAGACATGGCATTCATGCTGCTCCTTCCCCTTTCCAGCTGCAGCAGGGGCCTGTGCCCTCTGACAGGTGATGCTGTCACCACCAGGGAGAGGGACTGTCACCCTAGCAGGGGTCAGGTGCCTGCTGGAGTTCACACCACCTCCTCCCCCAGCAACTCAGCAGCCTATAGCCCCAGGCACCTCCAGCTCTGCATGAGCCTCCCCGGCACAGGCAGGATGGAGCTGTCAGAGGTGTCACCGTGCAAGGTCTCATTAGCGTACAGAAAGTCAGCACAAAGAAGGCAAATATGCTGAAAGCTCACATTTTGCCTGTGCTTTCCATCTCCTTCACTGATGAGAAGCACAGCAGGATGGCACCGGGGCCTCCAACGGTCTCTGTGTGTCTGCTGAAGGCACCAGCAATATGAGACCTTCCAAAGAACAGCTCTAAAATGTGGGCACACCCCTGTGAGCCTGGCAGAGAGAAATGGATGTTTCCCTTTACTTTTGGGGTACAGGACACTGCTCAACACACCTCAGTGTCCCATCTAGTCTTTGGGGTAGCAACTGGGACAAGGAAGCAGCATCAAGAGTTTTGACAACACGTTTCCTCCTGGCAGCAAGGATTATCATCTCTGATCGAATCCATTCCGATGACAGCCCAGTCTGAGAGGCTCATCAGAGCTGATTTTATTGAGATAATGGATTAAGCACATCTGAAAGCTACACTTGGGTCAACAGAATGATTCTTGTCAAATTTCCCTGTCAAGCGAGCGGCGTGGAACAGCCTCATGTGCTTTACAGACACTTTGTTTCGGGAATATCTTCCCTTCTCTTGAACACTCCCTTTTCACCCAGCCTTCCCCTGGTAAAACACACTTTGCATGATCTTCTGATTGGAAGGGACAGGGCAAAAAAAGGCAACACAGACACAGAACACCCTTTGCCAGACAAGACTCTCCCGACTGCTTGCTGCGCATCCTTTTGCTCCAAGTTCTCACGTTGAGATGGGGAAAGCAATAAAACCGAAACTCACAATGTTATACCTACTGTGTAACCACCTGTCAGTAAATTTATGAACAATTAGGAAGTGCGAGTGCTTCCCAGGGAGCTATTTGTGCGTGCGCTAAAACGTTCTTTCTGTTCGGAAATATAATGGGGAAACAACTTCTCCAGTTCTCCCTCCTCTTCCCCATTTTTGGCTTTTGCAGTAATTAATCATCTGCTGCTGTGCTTTTGTTCCAGTTGCCCCTGGTCCCTGTGGCACATCTCGATGGCTTCTTTTCCACCAGCTGCAAGAAGCCTTGAGAATGGGAGGCTGAGGATGCTTTCTGGGTGCTGCACAGCCTGTCCCTTCTCCATCCTCCCATTTTGGGTTAGCACATCGTGTCAGCCACAGTGACTGTTCCTGTCTGGGAAGTGTGTGCTGTTTTCTTCCTGTCAGTCAGACTCTTCCTCTCTCCAGTCCTTCCCTCTCTCCATGCCCTCGCTCCTTCATTACTCTTTCATTTCTCCCCTTTTGATGCTCACTGCTTTTCTCTGTGTGCACATTTTCTTCTCTCTTCCCTTTGTTCTACGAGTCTCTGGGTTTTTCGCCTCATCCTTTTTTGGTTTTGTTTTTATTCCCCCTCAAGTTGTTTCTATCTTCAATTTTTGCTGTTCTTTCCAGATTTTCTCTGGGCTCTTTTCCCTTTGAATTTGCTGCCACATCTTTGCTGCATCCATCTCATTTGGTCATTTTCACTGTCTTGCCCATCCTCTGCTTCTTCAGGGAGGAAGGAAGGGTGAGTAAGGATCTGGTTGCTCCCTTCTAGCTTTTTCCCATCCCAGGACATGGGTGGACATTGCTTGTATGACTACAACAAGCACAATCCATCCTTGCCACCCATGGGAGCATCACACTGTGCTAAGTGAGACTTGTGGACATCAGTCACCACCTTTGGTGACAAAGGAGTCACTCACTAAAACCCAACATGCTCTTCTGGGACACAGAGCTCCTTCCCACTAAGTCACCTCTACCTGATTCTTGGCCAACAGATGTGACCTCAACCTTTGTGGCCAAGACAATCTTTCCTACACCAACTGAAGGCAACTGAGCCTCTCCCCTTGCTTCCTCATCTCACACAGCTTCCTGGTAAGGTTTTAATAAGTATTGTGATCTCAGCTCCTGCCTGATATCAAAGGTAGCATGATAAAAGCAAAGCTTAACCGTGACCATCATGAAATCTGTGGTGCTGAGGGGAGCCTGGAGAACAGTCTACATCAGGGAAAAAGAGCTCGACGGGACTAGCACAGGGTGGGGTTGGCCCTTTCAGAGACTTGAGGAGCCAGTTGTTATCAAAAGGAAAAAATAAAAGACTCAGATTGGTTTTGAAACACTTACTGAAGAGCTACACCTGCACTGGTGCTGCTTTGAGAGGCAGTGGATGAGACACAGGACCTTAGGTGCATGCAGGAAACACGCCACACAATCATAACCTCACTACTGTAAATGAAGGCCATGGTCCTTCAAAACCTGTCCTGATTCTCAGGGTGAGGAAAGCAGTAAACACCAAGATGGGAAAATGGATTATGCCAACCAGAAACTAACAGTAACAATGCTGACAGCCGGGAGAGGCTTTAATGAAAAATCCATGGTGGGTAGGATTAAGGCAGCGCAGAGAAGGGTTCTCTAAATAAATCAGAAACAGAGAACAGCTAAGGAATACCAAAGACTACTGCTAGGTAGGGATGGCCAGTGTTGATGTTCACCATCAAAACTGGCACCAGACAAGATCCCAAAGTGATGTCACACTATACCACACGACTTTGGCACACGCGTCCTCCTCTCTACAGCCTCTGCTCAAGGAGGATGCCAGGCTTGCTTTTCCTTTTGCACTAACTGCCAAAGTCACAGCCTCCCAACAAAATATTGACCCTGAGATCCACTTTTCAGACAGAACATACTCCATGTACTGAAACAGTCCATGCCATGGAGACAGAGCTGTGTCCTACCTATAGCCCATCACACTCCTCACACCAAAAACATTTTGTGGCATGATCTGCTAAGGTTTCCCAGCTCCTTGCAAGCTTGAACACCCCAGGAGAGGAGTTGGGCTTGGCAGGGCTCATCCCAGAGGCAGGAGAGTTCACCAAAGTCCAGCTCCATGGCATCCCACCCAGTGTCCCAAACCTGATTCTATGTGCTGGAGGACTCCACCTCCTCACAGCATCATCTGCAGCAAATATTTCAGCACAGAGAGCAGCCAAACCTGACTCAGTGCCTGTGCAGCTGTTCTCAGGGGCACTGGGGTGTGATTTTGGGGAGAATCTTGCCTTTGTGTATTCTGACAGAGTTCAAAAAGCATTTGGACAACGCTCTCAGGCACATGGTGTAATTCTCAGGGGTGACCTGCACAGGGCTGGACTCGATGATCTTTGTGGGTCCCTTCTAACTCTGAACATTCTGTGCTCCTCCACTCAAGCTGTTTATGTTAAGAGGAGGATGAGGTGGCTCATTTTCTACTTATGTGAGATTAAATGCCTGCTCTCTTTGCATTCCAAACCCTCCCCAGAACACACCTGCGTGCCATGAGCACCGCGCATGTCCCTGAAAGCATTTGTCCCTCCGTCACAAGGCAGTCCCTGAAATAAAAGAGGAAAAGGGAGACAAAAAAAAACCAAAACCCCTCTGGCTTCCTGCCATCTCCACTCTTATAAACCCTGTTAACGGCTGCTGCAATGAACCAATGCACGAGACATATTAATAGCTCTACTAAGAGACACATTTACTGTTGACGGCGATTCCCTGGCAGATTTATCACTGGGTTGCTGGGAGGGAAGGCTGAGCCCCTGCAGTAGCACAATTAAAACCCAATTGAATGCAGGGACAAAGAATCAATACGCTCGCCAGCCAACTTTTAGTTTTGCAAAATACAAATAGGAATTAATGGAGCTGAATACAGTTGTTATAAACTGGTCACTGCTGCCTATTTTGCTGGCACGGTGAGCAATGCCACAGGGGTCTGGCATGGCTATCCCTTGTGCTCCTCTTTCAGCCTCCTCGACACAAGAGCCCCAAACGTCATTTTTCAGGCCCAAAATGTGATGCTGAGCTCCCATCCCTGTAAAGTGTGTGCTCTGCTTGCATCTTTGGAAAATTACTCCCTTCCTCCCACTGCTGAGCAGAGGAATGGGTGACCCTCATGAAGAGCCCCCAGGAAGCACATTTTAGCCACCAAGGAACTGCAGTGGAGCTGAATTATAGAATCACAGAATAGTTTGGGTTCAAAGAGGCCTTAAAGCCTGTCCTGTTCCACCTCCTGCCATGAGCAGGAACACCTTCCCCTAGCCCAGGTTGCTCCAAGCCCCATCCAACCTGGTCTTGAACACTCCCAGGGACGGAGCAGCCACAGCTTCCCTGGGCAACCTGTGCCAGTGTCTCCCCACCCTCACGGGGAACAATTTCTTCCATATATCTAAACTAAATTTCCCCTCTTTCAGTTTGAATCCATTACTGCTTGTCCTAACAATACAATTCCTGATCAAGAGTCCCCCTCCAGCTTCCTCATAGGTCCCTTCAGATACTGTATGAGGTCTCCAAACAACTTCTTCTCTTCAGGCTGAACTGGGAACAGAGCACAGAAAGATTTGCCTCTCTAACCACCACAAGCAAGGTGGCATCTACAGATGGATTTTCTCAGCAGATCAGCTTAGGCAAACGGTGTGGCTTGTGCTTAACAAAGGAAAGGGAAAGGGAAATACAGACACTGCTCAGCATGGACCACTTGACCTGTGCCTGCATCCCCAGCTCCTCTCACACTTCCTTCCAGCTGTGAAGTAGCAACACTGCTGAGAACCACAGTCATCCCACAGTGGGAGCAATTCAACAGGACTTCCTCACACCAGGAGAAAACTTTTCCCAGCACAGACAGGAAT
>NW_008682919.1:15527-25858 GCF_000695815.1 Acanthisitta chloris
ATAAAAAACTCTCTCTCACCTTCACCTGCCTGCATCCCCCTGAAAAAGGGGAGAGGGGAGCAGGCACTGAGCATCACTGCCAGCTCACCTGATTTCAGCAGGTGCAAAGCACTCGATACCTCACTGGTGTTGACTGGACGGATTAGCACGATTAGAGAGCAGACAGGATAAACAGATTAAACTTCACAGATGGACAGCTCACACACAGCTCAAAAAAAGGGGAGAGGGAGAGCTCCACTCAAGGGGGTGGAGGAATGCTCCCAGCAGAGCTCCACTCTCCTCTTCCCAAGGCAAAGAGGTGAGCACTTCCCTCCCCACCACAGTCTGATGCACACGATGTGGAGTTTCCCAACACACTTTCACCCACACCAGGCAGGAAAACAGCTTTGATGGGTGGCCACAATCAACCCCTGCCTCCTCCCAATGAGGAGGATACATAAATACATACATAACAGTGTTGGGGGTTCGCAGAGACATGTCGAGGCTGAGAAAGTTTTCAGATTTGCTCATTGCAAAATCAATACCCATCAGCTGTTTGAAATTAAAGGAAAGATTAGGTCCTGGTTTTATACACGCTTTATTGTATTCCAAGAGCTTTCTACTCAGCCAAATAAATCTTCTTTAAGAGGATTAGGAAACTTTCATTATCTTTATCTAACCTGAACTAACACTAACTCTGAAAAATTAATCTAGAGACCGGACAAAAGCCAGCAGAGCTGGTGCAAAGCCACAGGGATCCAGAGGCAGCATGCACCAGAGTGCTAGGGGCACCTCTGATCTGCCAGCACCTGGATCTCCCCACCAGAACAGCCCCAGGATGCTGCTTTGCAACAAAACAGAATCTGCTACACTGACACACTTGTCTACAACATCCTGTGCCAAAGGCCTTCATCACCCCACAGGGACTTCACACACAGTCCAGCCTCTCTCCCAAACCCATAGAACCTCATGCTGTTGGGATCTGCTTCTCCTCCATTCCTGGCATCACTCTGTTTCAGCTCTCCTGAAGCATCTTCAGATGTGAACCTGAGCACATTACAAACAACTCCCTGGTGGAATGTGCTGAGCAATGTGGTCCTGAGCAGGGTGATGGATCACATTCACAGCAGGGACTGGCAAAGGGAGAGAAAGAAGAGCACTCCAGCCCCAAATTCAGTGCTTTGGTGTCCTCTGCCCCATGGGACAACCATACAACACAGAGAGGCTGAGACAATGCATGTCCATCTCCTCCCTGGCATGGCAGGCACTTGCAATCCCTGAAGCAATGCATGTCTACAGCTCCCTGACAGGAGGTTGGAGTCAGGTGGGGGTTGGTCTCTTCTCCCAGGCAACCAGCACCAGGACAAGAGGGCACAGACTCAAGCTCTGCCAGAGGAGGTTTAGGTTGACTATTAGGAAGAGATCTTTTACGGAGAGAGTGCTCAGGCATTGGAATGGGCTGCCCAGGGAGGTGGTAGATTCACCATCCCTGGAGGTTTTCAAGCTGAGACTGGATGTGGCACTTAGTGCCATGGTCTAGTAACCACGGTAGGGTTGGACTTGATGATCTTGGAGGTCTCTTCCAACCTGGTTGGTCTGATCCCTACATCTCTATCACCAAGAAGGCCTCCAAACCCTTCACAAGTCCAGACAGCCTTCCAGATCAAACTGTCCCATCACAGCATGAGGCATAAAGACCTAGCATGAGGCATGTTCAGACCTACCTTGCACGATGAGATGGACGCGGGAAGTCTTGGGGTGATTGTCTGTCTGCACGGAGCAGGTGTAGGGCCCCTCATCATACACATCCACATTCTGTATCTTGATGCTGTACTGGGTCTTGGTGTTGGAGAGGATGACCACGCGGTTGTCTATAGACCACTTGTCATTGCCAGCATAGAGGATGGTGCTGCGGTTCAACCAGGCTACCCGCGTCACCCGGTCATCCACGGTACACCTGCAGAGGGAGAGACAGCGTCACACACCTGGAACAGGACACACAGAGACCCCAAAAGGGGATGGAGTGGGATGGCAGCTGTGGCTCTGACTCCCCATCACTGCCAGCACGGAGACGGCGCAGCCATGCTACCATGCCCACACATCATCCCATCCCCTGGGATGAGATTTCACATAAACAGTGAGTTCACCAGAAAGAAAACCTGCCTTTTATTTCTTTTATACAGAACGGGGGAACCGCAGACAAAAGCTCCCATTACGTTTGACCTCCACCAGCCACGCAGACTACCCATATCCCCCTCTCACCCACCTCCAGCGCTCCCCCCGTCGCCCTCGCCGTGCGCCGAGAATTTCAGATGAAGCTGTAAAATTTGCTGACAGTTCGACTCGTCGGCACAGCCCTCGAGCCATCCCCGGGGTGATATACACACCCGCTGCCGGGGACAGGGGCCGCGGCACACGCACGGGGAGAGAGGAAGGAGAGAAACAGCCGGAGACGGCCAAGCCAGCACGCAGGGAAGGGAAGGGAACATTTGGATAAGCAGCTGTAAATCCTACAAGTGCCTTGAAAACACAACACGGTCGTTTCCATTATTTATTTCCTGCCTGGCTCCCACCTCCTCGCTCCGAGACGCGCGGGAGCTCGGCAGCTCCGGTCCACGGCGCTGACTTACACTTGGCAAAGAATGGGGTTTGGGGGGAGGAGGGGAAGGGAATTAAAATGTTCCTGGAAAACATGACTTTTGCATTCTGTTGGATAGATTTTTCTCCATCTAGTTCCTTATGGCCTTCTCTGCTGCTGCCACAGCACCCACAGCAAAACTGCCGAGCCTTTGGCTAAATTAACGGCCCGGCATATCTCTGGAGCCTTTCCCACCTGAGGAGCATGGTAGGGAATATTTCTCTAGACCAGGAAAACCAAGCTAGGCGTGAGCCACTGCTTGAGGCAGTGGCACTGCTGCAGCTTTGTGCAGCTGAGAGCTTAGGAAAAAAGCACCTACAGTCAATCCAGAAACTTGCACGAGTTCCTCTCTGCACACCTGTAAATTCAGAGAGGGGCTGGAAGGCTGTTCCTGTCCTCATCCCCACTGTGCTGCCTGTCCTGCCCAGGCTTCGGGGGTGTTATATGCCTCCCTTGCTGAGCCCGCAGAGCGTCACCTCGATCGAGATTATTAATCGGGCCGAGGGAAGGGGCAATACTTGGCATGTTTGAGGGTTCCCCCTGGGCACTCAGTTCCGAGGAATGAGCCATATATCCTCCCACAAACAAGTAATTTTCCCCTTGCAGGAGCTGTACATCTCCACCAGCCACATCACGTACGGACGCCGGGAAAAATGGATGGTTCTCCACGCCCGTGGTGGCTCTGTCCTGCCCAAGTGGCACACGTGCCCCAGTGCCAGCTCCACTCTGCTGGACCCAGTCGGCCTCGTCCCTATCAGGAAGCCAAGCCCTCCCTTCGTTCAAATTAACTAGGGGAGAGCTAAGCACAGTCGAGTTAAGTTCGGCCCTGGGGGATTCCAGTCTAGTGGACTATTACTGCTGTCTCACTTCATTATAATGAATAATAAAGAGATACTTACACACGGCTTCTGTAAATTATTCATTGCGTGCACTGAAAAATCAGGGCAGCAATATGTAAAACAGACAACTCGCATGTCTGCGCTCATATAAATATCCAGACTACAGCCCTGCGAGGTACTCTCGGGTCCCCTCATTAGGGGTGAAGCACAAGGACTGGGGTTTGAAGTGACAGGGATGAGAAGCTCGCGCTGGCGCTGAGGACGTTCGGCTGCGGCTGCCCAGATTTGGCTGGTGCATATGAGATGTGCTCCTAGGGAAGTCTGGAGCTGGGCTGGGACACCTGAGAACTTGGGTGGCTCATTCTGCATTTACAGCTTGTATTGACACCTCAGAGCTGCACCTGCACAAGCACACAGGGAAGGACTAGCTCACGTGAGGGATGGTAAGGACAGCATCACTCTCTTGTCTGTGGTGACTGGTACTGCCCTCAAACTCACTCAGAGCAAGTGGGCAGGAGCAACTTGCAGATCCCTTCAACAAACTCATACCAAGAGCAAGGAGGCAAAGGCTCCTTCTCCCCATCCCTTGAGCTCACACTTCGATTGCTGCCACTCAATAGCTAATTTAGGACTAAGTCCCTTTGACTCTGATTGTGCTGCTCTCCACCAGAGCGTGGGCTGTCACCTGCAGCTACAGGAGACAGACAAACCACCCTCCTTTAACAAAACAGCACCTCCTGGAAATGTGTCAGATCTACCACCAGCAGAAAATCCACCATCCATCAGCTGGCACGGAGCACGCAGCGCTCCTGAAGGCACCTCCTTACCCAACCTCACCTTCCTGCTGTCAGTTTTCCCATGCTCTGGCAACAGGCACTTCAAAGGCAAATACTGATGGACACCCTGGCACAAGGAGCACCTCATCAGCTTCTTTACCTGTCTGGGAAAGTGATCTCCATTAGCTGCTAAGCTGCCAGCGCTCCCTTGTCTGCTGAGCCGTCTTTGCTACCCATTTCCAATTGACCAGGATTATGATAATGTCTCCAGTAAGCAAACAGGTACAGAGACTTCTGCAAAGTGTTTAGATAAAGCAGACAAGCTCTGACAAAGCTGGATAATAAAGCGGGCCAGGAGGTTTTCCCTTGAAGGGATCTAATTAAAAACAAAGACAAACCCCCATTAACAGTCTCCTGAAGGCGCCGTATCCATCTCCACAAACTCTGCCTTTCATGTCCAGAAGGGACGAAAGACAATCAAGTGCCTGTCAGATGGGAGGGAAATAAACCCATCCTGGCTCTGCAGTTCACCTGGAGTAAGCCCATGAGCAAGGCAGGGGGAATATCTTGAGAATGATATCATCAGCCCAAACCTGAGCCACTGGCACATGCCTCTCCCTCACACAGCTCTTCTTTGTGCAACGTGACCCATCTCATCACCTCTCCCACTTCTGCACCCCACTCAGCCCCTCACTGCCTTTGAGCATCTCACTGCCTTCTCACCATCTGCAGCCCTTCACCTGCCTCCAACCACGACCACTCTCCTCCAGAGCAGCTTGCTGGGGAACCTCTCATGCTGGGCTTTGCCCAAGCTCCAGCCCCCACAGCACTCACAATGAAACATGTGGCCTCCTGAAGGGCTTCATCTCCTGAGCCCCATATTGATCCCCTCCCTCTGCAGGAGGACGAGAGCTGCTGTGGGGATCCCAGTGCTCCACCAGAGACAAGGGCGGTGAACCTGAACGCAGCAGCGTGAGAAGATGCATGAGGGTGGGAGCTGGGGGCACCGGCGCTGCGCCGCTTCCCCTCTAATTGCCCCTATTCCTCAGCCTTAAATGCTAATTTTGAAGTTTGCCAAGGAATTATTTCACTTAGTGTCAACAATACAGATAACTCCGCTGACGCGCTCGTTGTGTTCGGCGGCACAAAGTGACTCTCTCCCTCCTCCTGCACCTATTAGGAGAGACCCCCGCGTCGCTCCTGCAGCAGGATCCTGCCCAGCCCCATCAATGACACTGACAGCACTTCTCCTACACGTGAGAGGAGCCATAACACCCTCCACCTTCACCCACCACCTTTCCCAGCCATGCCACAGACCTTTCCTGCACTGCTGACTCAGTGGAATGCCAGGGCAAAACCTGGAGCTGCCCTCAATACCTGCCCTGTGGTCAGGTCAGCACAAGTTTTATGGCACTAGTTTGGAAGGATAAATGGCACACAAAGAGTTGCAAGTATCAAGCACGTCTTGCAAAACCCTCTCCATAGGTGCAAAATATCCCAAGGAATTGGATGCATGGGACCCCAAATGCTGATGTGAATCCCAAGAAGTCCAGGAGACATGTTTGTACCCACAGAGACAAGACCATCAGTCTCTGGCCATGCCAAGAGGATGGGGGAAGATGCTCATCTATGGGTCAACCCAAATTTATTGTCCAAACCCATTTGGACAACGCTCTCAGACACATGGTGGGACTTTTGGGACTGTCCTGTGCAGAGCCAGGAGTTGGACACAACTAAACTTGTGGGTCCTTTCCACTTGAAAAAATTCTATGTTTCTATGATTCACATTCCTCCTGCTTCCCTATTCAAGCCAATAATGCTCTACTTTGAAACACTTCTATAGCCCTTCAACCCCAAACTGCTTTTCTCTCCTGTAGGTAATGTGTCCCGTCAGAATGACAAATGGAGATGCCAAAACCAGTCGCAAACTTGCCGGCTGACCCAGTTTTCAGTGGCTAAAATAGCTCACCCGGCTCGGGAGCGAAGCCCCTCGACAACGACGGGGTGATGCTTCACCCTGCGAAGCTTCCAACCAAAAATACCTGTCACAGGGGCAGAGCAAACACCCTTGTCTTTGAGGAGAAATTGTTAATTACATTTGCTGGGGACTCCTAATGGGATTTCTCCTTCCCTTCCAATACTCACCCCGGCTACACAGTTAACAGGCTCCGAACGCTTTTTATTCCAAGCGGCTGGAGCAAAGGCAGAGGAGATTTATTTGTAATCATCGGAAATAAACACACTTCCTCAGAAGTAAACACAAAAGAACAGAACCTGGCTGGGCTCCCGCTTCGTTAAGGATGCAAATGAGAAGCAGGCCATCAAAACAGCGGAGGCTCCTCTAATCCTCTCCCAACAATGCAACCCACCACATTAGCCGCGGGGACAATGGCATCTGCAGCATGTGACAGTGGGGCTCACACAACAGCTCCCGAGGGCAGGACTGCGCCACTCAGGCTTCAGTCACTGCCATCCACATTTATTCTCCGGGTGGAGGGAGGGAGGCACTTTGTCTTCAATCCCAATCCCATCCTCTGGCACCCTGTCTCCTCTCCGAGGCACCCACAGCATCACTGCGCTCTCTCGCATCCTTCCTGGTGCCTGGATGCAGAGTGAACATCTCCACACCATCCCCACACCATCCCAATGCCCTGAGGTTAGAGGAGACCCAGGATGTGCCATTTGGCATCACCCAACATGACCACCTCCTATCCAATCCTCACCAACAACGCAGCACGTCCCGACTCAGTGCCACACCCGTGCCCCCCGTGGGAAGACAAGGAGCATGGGGTGCACAAGAGCTTGGCCAGTCTAAACTGTTCTGTTCTCCGTAACAGCTCTCCCTCCCCACGGTTTGCCAGTGAGTCACTGCCTCCCTCAAAGCCATGCGCTACTGGCTCTCGTTCTCTGCAAGTTTAATTAATTGCCTGGCCCCATCGCTATCGCTCCGATTCCCCGAGCGCTCCCAGTGCTGTTCAAACATGTTCCAGACCACCAACAAACCTGTTCCCCAACAACAACCCCCTCCCAGGGCCCCCTGAAGGCTACAGGACCCTCCTGCCCTCCCTGGAGGCTCAGGACTTGCCAGGGAGGGTTTCTCCCCACCAGTTCCCCTGTGGTGGCAGTTTGCCCACGGCCGAGCACCAGAATAGAAGCTGCTCCCCGTGCGAAATCAAAGCCCAAATTGATACATTAGAGGTTGCTAAATATAAAATATCCATCTGCAAAGATAATAAGCCTGTGAGGGCAGAGCCTGTCGAGTTGCTCCATTTCAGATAGTTTAATGGTGTTTTGGTCCATGACTGCAGCTCCCAGACATTAGAATGATAACAAGATGATGAGGAGGGCGGGAGCCGTCTGCGCGAGGCATCACAAGTCAAGACGACGCTCACTGTGCAGTCCCTGAGGGGTCCATGACACACAGAACACTGCCTGGTCTGCACCCAGCACTCACAGGGCTTTGGGTGGCCTCTGTCACAACCCAGGGGATGCAAAGGTCACTGCCAAGCTTGAGCTGACATCAATCTGGGCAGGAGGGTCTGAGCCTGCTTTTGGTCTCCAGAGTGGACCTGGGTACCACTGTGGGTGGCAGAGCATGACGCTAAGGCTGATCCAGGCAGAGCTGTGCTGCAGGTGGTGTAGAAACCACTCGTAGTTTGAACAGGGAAGAGCCACACAGCGAGGCGAACGGCTGCGTGTGCCCCCACTAACTGATCACATCTCCTCCCCGAAGCCATTCACAGGATTTTCTGAATTAATGCTCCACATCGAGCAAATCCAGGAACAGTCAGCTCTGTTACAGCACGCCAAGCTTTCCCTTCGCTTCCTAAAGCCCTTCTTTCACTCCTCATTGCTTTTCCTTCCAGCTTGCAGGGACACATGTCACCCTGACAACATCATCAGCAAGGGGAAGGGTGGCCTGATGGGGTTGGGTGCTCAGGCACACTCTGCTCCTGGCTCCCACTTGATTTTCCCACCATGAATCGCTTGTTTCTGACACACCACCACATGTCCACGTGCCAGGATGCTCCCCCCACGCCGCAGGGAAGGTCAGAAGGCATCAGCCTAAGCCCCAACAGACGACAGCTGTTATTAGCTTAAGAGAAATCTTCATAAGGAAATATGAGGCAGCAGCAAAAGAAATAAAGCAGGAGGCCTTGGGATGGAGCAAATCAATGGGAATGTTTATAGAGCAGGAGGCACGTAAATGCTAACATCGCAGTCAGTCGATGCTGGCGGCCACACCTGATCTCCCAAAGAGAGAGATGAAAATGAAGGTACTGAGCAGGGGCAGCCAGGCCAGGAAAACCACAGAAATTAGAAGAAGTGCCGCAAGGCACTTTTCCCTTGCCCAAAACGGTACCTAAGTGATTGCAATCTCTCCCTGACACAGCCAGGCAGCAATTTCCAACTTCTCATGGCCACCAGGCCATCCTGTGGTTTGAAGAAGGTTGGGATATCTTCCCAGCTCCTCTCCAAAGAGACAACCACCACTTACCATCAAGACATCACTACCTGTGCTGAAACACCTCAGCAGAGAGCTGCTGTCTCACTGGGGAAGCCAAATTCCCCTCTATTCTACACCAAGCTCTGCCCTACATCCCAGCAGGGAGAAACCCAACAAGAGACACCCACGAAGACCATCCCCACCATCCAAGGGTGCTGATTAAGGGACACAAACCCCCCTGCTCACAGCACACCGGCGTCGGCAGCGCCCCGTGCCTCAATCAGCGCCCGTGCACCGATTCAATCAGTGCTAATCTAACACAATGCAGCACCTGTGCCCCGGCTGATTTCTAGTGTTCTTCAATCAAAAGCAGAGAAGAAACGCCGAGTTTATCGCTGGCAGAGCCGAACAGCCGAGAACATGGAGCCCTCCATGCCCTGCAGTGAGGTTTTGAGGTCGGGTTTTTCCCTTGTTATTGCTTTTTTTTCGAGCAATAAAAGGCAGGGAGAGAGAGGAACAGCGTTTGCTGTCACAGTTAGACACGCAGTCAAGTACTGGTAATTAGCACATGGCAGTATGAGGTTCCAACCGCTATGATTCAGCCATCCTGATGGGACTGGTGACCATCACCATCTCAGCTGGATACAGGGGACACTTTCAACCCAGGAGGATGTGGCCATGGCTGCAGCAGCATCCTGCAGTTGCAAAAGAAGAAAGGATGCTGCCAAGCTGATTAAAACCTGGACCAGGCAGCATCTGTGTGAGAAGGAGCTCCTGCACAGCTGGAGCAAAGCCATTGGACATCTGTCCCTGGATTGCAAGGAGGAAAAACTGGTCTGAAGTCACCTCAGCGCAGGACAGGGTGGCAATGCTGCAAGGGAGGTGGAATTATCACCACAAAATGAGCTCCTGGGGGAAACAATGGCATGTAGGGTGCTTTGGATGGAAACCCAGCCACGTCTCCATTGCACGCAGTCCTCCTTGGTGGAGGAGGACCAGCTGCACCACCCTCCCCAAGAGGAGTCAGGGGGGAAAGCAAACCTCTTCTCACAACCCTGTGTTGATTACCACCAAAAATATATTTGTCATGAGATGCCCACTGCTATCTCTGCGGCTCTTAAGGGTAATGGAGAGGTTTCAGTCTTTGGAGGATAAGTCTCAGGCTCTTGGCTGCTTGCCCGGGAGGATTATTTTACATCAGGTTGAGTTCTGTAGTAATTATCTTCAAAACAGCTGGACTGCTGGATAAACTCGCTGTATCTTAATGCACAATACGAGAGCAAATACGGAGAATTAAACTGCAATTTCAGACAGATCGACGGAAAAACCTCTCACTGGTGTTTTGGGGCTGAGGCTCAGGGCTCCTCACACGTTAGGGGTGAGGAGGCATTTGCTCATTTGAAATCAATTCCAGCTTCCCCAGAGACAGAGTGCAGGGGGAAGAAGATTTCAGATGAAGATGTTTCACCCTCAAGCTCTCGGTGGAGGAGAAAAAACGCACCGTTTTCCTGACCCTCACAGTTGAAAAATTAAGTGGTATTTGATCCTGGTTGGGCAGCTTGACGTTCTGCACAGCCCCAAGCCTTCCATAAAAGCTCCAAATTTCCAAGGTCTTGGCTCCACACTGTGCCCCTCACTGCAGTGTCAGCAGG
>NW_008682919.1:25882-53002 GCF_000695815.1 Acanthisitta chloris
CATCTGTAAATCACTCCTTGTATACCTCGTTCCAGCAGGATGGAGGGGCTGACAAGTGGATAAACCACCTCCCCAACTGTCTACCCACAGCCCAAACACCAGAGTGAACTAAAAGGAAAAAAAATTCACAGAATTACAGAGTATTCAGAGTTGGAAGGGGACCACAAGGAGTCCAACTCTTGGCCCTGCACAGACATCCCAACAATCCCACCCTGTGCCTGAAAGCATTTTCCAAACCCTCCTGGAGCTCTGTCAGGCTTGGGGCTGTGCCCACTGCCCTGGGGAGCTGCTCCGTGCCCAAACATCCTCTGGGGGAAGAATCTTTTCCTAATACCTAACCTAACCCTCCCCTGACACAACTTCAGGCCATTCCCTTGCATCCTGCCACCGGTTGCCAGAGAGAAGAGATCAGCACCTGCCTGATCGTGAGGCTGTATACAGCAATAAGGTCTCCCCTTAGTCTCCTTCAGGATGAAGGAGATCACAAGATTCAGGTGCAAAATCCTCACAGGCAGAACTAATAACCTCTAAAAAGAGGGAAATTCTGCCGATGGAGGGTGAAGCCATATTTCATGGAGAACACCATAAAGTGCTCCTGCCAAACGCGAGATCTGCAAATGACCTGGGTAAGTCATCAGCTCAGGAATATAATTGCCAATTTGCAGGAATTTCACCAGCAATTAGGCAAAATAAAATAACCCACCAGAGGAAATCCTCTGCTTGCTGCTCCTGCGCCTTCCTGACCCATCTGATTTCCACCTGCTGCTTTACCACTGGGATGGGGGCTGGAAGCTTCATGTGATGGGCACTAAAGAGCCAGGGGACAGCCCCGTGGAGATGAAGAAGTCATCTCCAGCACTCAATAAAGAAGTCATCATCAGCGTGAGATGACAGCAGACACCTCTAGGCACAAACCAGACGAAGACCTCTCCTGCTGATACTCCTCCAAGCATCACCGAGGACCGTGAGGCAAAGACCTCTCCTGCTGATATTCCTTCTCCAAGCATCACCGAGGACCGTGAGGCTGATCCTAGCAACCCCACGGGGCCAAACAACTTCACGCAATTAGGGGGTTTATTTGTTTGAGTTGTACGTGAATATCCCAAATTACATTATCAGATCATAGTCCTGCTTCTGATTTATTCCTTCTTTGTTCTTCAAGTCTTCGTACATCTAAGCAATTAACCTCTCAAAGAGCTGGAGAACACATAATTATCCTCATTTGTCTAAACGTCACCAAGATGGCTGCCTTTCAATTAACCTTCTGGGAATGGAGGGAAGTTGGAGTGATACAGTGATCATTTCCAACTTCAGCCCAGGCTGCTGCTTTTTTTTTCCCCCTAAAAGTAATTTAATTGAAATATTCAGATGATAAAATATAGCTAGATAACTGTTACTGCAGGTAACGGGATCAAGAGGGGCCTTGCAATCGAAAAAGGAGTCAAACGAGGTACAGTAATATTATATCAATACATGGCACTTCCATCTAAAAATATCAAAGCACTTTGGGCTTATTAATGAAGGGAACTTTAGCACTCCCCTGCCAGGCTGAGACTGACGTCACTTCTATATGGCACTGCTGTCGATGGGGAAACTGAGGCAGGGGATGAGCTCTGGCACCTGCAGCTCACAGAGCTGGAAGCTTCCCAACAGCATCTTCTCCATGGTCATAGAATCACAGAATTTAAGGGCTGGAATGGACCTTACAGATCATCTAGCCCCAGTCCTCTCTGCCATGGGCAGGGACACCTCCTCACTAGATCAGGTTGACCAAGGCCTCCAAGACTCACCCAACCTGGTCTTAAACACTTTCAGGGATGGGGAATCCACACCCTCTCTGGGCAATCTAATTCTGGGCAAACTTCTTAAGCAGTTTTCTCAGGAATTTGGGTTTTCAGACTCTCAACTCTGTACTTGTCAAATCCTGTGCAACATGCACCAGTGCACTGCTCATGATCCTCTCTGCTACCCCAGGAGAAGTCATGTCCATCATGAAGTCACCATGGGACTCAGTGATGGCCAAGCTGCTTTTGCTTTTCTTCATTTTAATAACGACACGGTGTGATTCTCAGGGGTGTCCTGTGCACTCATTTTAATAACAACATGGTGTGATTCTCAGGGGTGTCCTGTGCAGAGCCAAGAGTTGGACTCGATGATCCTCACGAGCCCTTTCCAACTCTGATTATCCTGTGATTCTCCAACCCCTGTTCTGCTGAGACAGTGTCTGCCACACCGAGTGAGGGATCTGCTCCCACCCATCGCCTCGCTAATAAATATGCATCTCTCCCGCCGGGAAGTGCCAGGTCAAACTCTGCACCCGCCTGAAGCACGACACCAGTGTCGTCTGGCACAGGCGAGCAGTATTTATACACACCCCCGCTCATAAATACAGAGGGAAAATAAACAAGCCAGCTCCCAAGTTCAGCGCATCTCCTCCCTGACAAGCGTGGCTTCCCAATTCCCCGCGGCGCCGCATCTTCGCTCCCGGCGTGAAATCGAGCTCTCCACAAAGTAATTTGGCTGCTGGGACCGTGCCAAGCTCTGATCTCTGCCTCCTGCCCCTGTGGCACTGAGGTGGCTGCAGCAGGGCAAGCGTTTGCCCTCCCTGCAGACTCAGTGGGTTGGGAGAGGAGGTCCCACATGAAGGGAAACTGAGGCAATGAGCGATGGTGACGCACAGGACTCACTCCTCACATTCCCTCCCAATATTTCAGCACCAGGAGGTCGCTCTGCTGATCCAAGCAGGCTCACAGGAAGGAAAGGACGTGGGAATACAAGAGAGTCCCCGCTGGGGACACCACAAACCCACGTCTCTCCCGGTGCGTTCAGCCGGAGAGACGAAGCGAGGAGAACACAATAGCCACCGAGTTTATTCTCGGCACAGGCTGACGGAGACATAATTAAAATGCAAGTCGGAGTCAAGGAACCTTTCGATAAATCTTTGCTTTTGGCTCTTGGGCTTGACAGGGAGCCCATACCTGGCACGGGGAGCTCAGACCGAGGGGGAGGCACAGATAAAGGCTCTGCTTTATGTACGGCCATTTTAATGTTTCATTTGAGTAATGGGCCTTGCAAATTAGCACCCCGGCAGCCTGAAATACATATTTTTCCAAGGACATGCAGGCTCCTGATCCGACAGGTGATGTGGGCAAACAGGTCCCGAGGGGAGCTGCGATCCCGGCTCTTTGCGGTGACAGTCGTATTCTATCCCCGCTGGGGTGATAAAGAAGAAAGCAGAGAGCTTGAGGGGGGATCCAGAGGGTGGGAAAGGAAATGGAGCAGAAAACAACCCTGTGCAAGACCAGTGAGGGGCTGATGGCAGTGGCAGGGAGCACTCAGCAGTGTCTGCAGGGAATGGACACGTGGAACATCACAGCCTCTGTCCCTTGAGGGAGCCCAGGGACACACACCAGGGCACGGCTGCAGCATGTGCCTCTCCTTGCACCATCAAAACTATGGATTTCTGGCTCTCACCAGAGCTCGTCTGAGCATCTGGCTCTGGCCTGAACATTCAGAAAGGCTGGAGGTGCTACAGTCTCACTCGGGAGAAGAGGGGAACCTTGGTTGTGGGGAAAAGTAAGCTGACAGCCTGTAGGCTGTAGGTGCTCTGGCTTCTCCAGCGCAGGGAAAGATCGAACATCCATCCCTGTGTGAACTGGGAGAGGAGAGTCGGGAGAACGACGGAGAAATATGTGCAGCTGAACACGAGGGGGAGCTCAGGCCAGAGCGTGCAGGGGAGCGCGGAGCAGAAAGCAGAGCCTACCTGCTCACCCTCTCCCATCCTTCCTTTTCTGCCTCCACCTGTCTCCCTCCTCTCCTTCCTTCCCCTCTACAATCCCCATCCCACCAGGCATGTAATCCACCTGGCCATCACCTCTCTGCACCAGCACGGGATGTGCTGCAGCTCCATCACACCATACAGAGGGAGAAGATGCTCAAGCTCCCAGAGGATGCGTTTGAGCTGCCCCCAGACACTCTGCACAGTGTCTTCCCACCTTGCATGGGGTTGCACACGTGGCCAGGCATGTATTCAGAGCTGAACATGTGCCTGCAAATTGTTCTGAACCTCAAACAATGAGCTGGGCACCTGTAATTCTCCTCTTTGTTGTCCCCACAGCCTCCTGCAAGAGGCACAGAGTGACATCTCCCTGCCAACACACATCCCTCTGCCTCTGGATTTCGCTGCAAGGACCATAAGAGATGGCTGGGCAGGCTGAAAGCAAGCTCAGAGTTCAGAGCAGCAGTTTGCACCCTTCCTGCCAGCTTGCAGTGTCATCAGCTCAGACCCAAAGTGTCCAAACGGGTTTGGGAGCAGGCTGAGTTGGTGGGGCCACACCAAGACACAAGCTCTGCCAAAACCCTGCACGTAGCATCACACCGTGTCACACAACCAGGACACAGAATCCTGCTCTCCAAGCAGAGCCCTGACCAACCCCACACCTGTGGCACAACGTGCTGCATCTCCTGGATGAGTTCAGCACAGGGAAGTTGTACTTTGGGAGTGAGTGGCTCCACCTGCCGCTCCCACTCACCCTGCCAAGTTTCAGTCATCCAGGATGTGATGCGGAGAGACAGCTATGAACTCACTGGGAGAGGCAGGAGTTTGGGCACAGCATATATAGCACCCTGAGGCACTCCAAGCCACAGCACACGGCCTGCGTGCCAGCCACTGGTGCGTGCTCTTCCAACTGCTGAGACACTCCAGGGCAAAGGGGAAGGAGAGGCCTTTCAGAGGTACCTCACGTACCAAAATGCTGCTATTTCATGCACCAGCAGCTCCCTCTGGGAGGTTTGACCGCAGCTCACTGGGGCGAATGCAACAACTTCCACCTTTCTCCAGAGCGCAGGGATGAGTTCTCTGCAATTCCAGCCACCCAGGGGTATTACATCTCATTTATAGCCACACAGAGTGGCCAAAGCCACCCTGTCAGTAAATCCATGATGCTGTCGCCACCCTAAAGACATGAGTAAGGGATGCTGAGAGCTGTTCCGAGAAATTCCTGCAGCGCTCATACCCGGAATGCTAAGAAAGGGGGATCATGATGATGCCAACTCTTACTGCCACCCACTCTCACACACCTATGGAGCAGGGAGACAGTGGACTGGGCCAAAGCACACGGAAATCATTTTCTGCTGGCAAAGCTGCCGACTCAAGGAGAAACATAAAACCCTCGATGAAGGGCTTGTCTAGTTTATTATAACATCGGCTTTAATTTATGCGCCTGCCTTTTATGATTGTTCTCTATCGCTGTTCCTGGGGCTTATTTATAGAGGGCCATTAGCACAGAGAGCAGGCCCTGATGAGTGAGCATTTGCAGTCTGCTGGGGGACTGGGATATAAACTGAGACGAGGAGGAGGAGGCGGCGAGATCTCGCATGGGGCTGCTGCGAGTGTTCTCCCCGAAAGCTGAGAAGGATAATTTGATCTCGGAGTGTGATACAACTTCATTTCACGTGGCTCTCTCTGGGCAGCCTGCAGCCTCCTTCACATGCACTTTGCTGAATTCCCTAGCCCCAAGCAAATTCAGCAGTGCACGGAGGGAGGCAGAGAGCTTTGGATCTGACCATCCACACCAAGCACAAAGACACGGAAAGGCCTCTCAAGGGTGTGAAAGAGCTGCTGAGGCAAGGAGGGGGAATCATACAATGGTTTGGGTCAGAAGGGACCTTATAGATCATCTAGTTCCACTCCCCCCTGCCATGGGCAGGGGACACCTCACACCAGCCCAGGTTGCCCCAAGCCCTGTCCAACCTGGCCCTGAACAACTCTAGGGATGCGACAGCCACAGCTTCTCTAGTCAACCTGTGCCAGTGCCCCACACCACCCTCACAGGGAAGAATTTCTTCCCAGTATCTATTATAAAGCCACTCTCTTCCAGTTTAAAGCCATTCCCTCTTGTTCCACCACTACATACCCTTATAAAAAGTCCCTCTCCAACAACGGAGAGGCAATCCCAACTGCACACTGTCCAGGCAGTGCATCCCAGGGTGCCAACACCAGCACTCATCCCTGCCTGGGCATCACATCCCCTTCCACTTAAAAGGAAAACACTTTGAGGGCTGCACACACACACCCCCCATGATATGCAGAGGACAGAGGATTACCGAAAACTTCACACCACAAAATTATTCCCATTTACAAACATCACTCTCCAATTTCCAGCACAACCCAGACAGAGGATCCTATGCCAGTAATTAAAACCACACACACCCCGAAATGATGGGTTAATTAAAGGTCCAACCCACCCCCCAAAACACAGTGAAGTGCAGGGAAAAATACACTGGTTGAAACCCCAGCGAAGCAGGTAGGTGGGTCTGTTGGCAGACAGAGACGATGTAAAATGAATTTGTATGATCAAAACCTTCCCGTACAGTTCGCAGGTAATTTGTGACGAGAACAAAAGCTCTAAATTCATCCACTAAATTATTCACTACAAATCGTCCTCTCAGCTCCTGTGCTTGTGTCCTTCAAGCTGTTCTAGGTGGTGATTACGTCCCCTCGGTGCACGGGGAGGCCTCGGGGAAGCGGCTGCGGGAAAGACGGAGCCGCCGATCCGACACCGGCAGTTTGATTTACAGAGAGAACTGGGGAGAGGAGACAGCAGCCCTCAGGAAAAGAGAAACTTCAAGCTCTAACCATCCCATCAAGGGGGATTCTGGGTTCTTTATGTGGCAGAGGTGTTTTTTTTTTGCTCTCTTTCGCTTTCCGCAACAAGCTCCCGCTGCAGGCACAATAGATGATGCTAAATTATTTTGGAATATGCTGAGAATGCCCTGCTTGGCCAAGCAGAGCCTCATAAATCATTCCTCTTCTCCCACCCCCTTTCCTATTCTTGATCTCTCTTTCAGGCAGTGTAATACCAGCTCGCTGGGGAGCCCATTGCCCTGGCACCGTGGGCACTGCTGAGAGATGCTGCCGAGGGGATGAGACCATGTGACTGGAGAGACTGGAGCCACTCGAGCTGCTCACACGGTCACTACCACCCAATGACCAGTTCTAAGCCCACCTGGGGAGCCTGTAGCTGAGTGGGGCTAACTCCATGCGCTCCTGGGAAGGAATGGGAAAAGCATCCAGGTGTCCGAAGCTCAAATATCGCTACTGACAGAGCTGGGGACTAGGTCTGAGTTGCTTTCTTCACACTAGCACAGGTTTCCCCAAAAGCAGGGGGAAATGGGGCTGAATAAATCTGGCAGGGCAGGGTGTGCCAGAAGTGGCCCAGAGCAGAGGGAATAGGGTGGGCTGGGAAGAGGAAAGCCCTGCATGGAGAAGATGTGGAGCTTGTTCAGCATCTGTGCCATAGCTGGAGGGGCTGGGTGGCCCTGAGCTGTCAGCCTCAATCTTGCACCACAACTAAAATCACCCTTTTCCCTAAAACCCACACAGCTGAGATACCCTCGTCAAAGGCAGAGGCCCCTCCAGCCAGGGCTGGTGGGAGGAAAAGCACTTTGAACCAGAAACCACAGCGTGGCAAAAGCACAGTCATTTTCTAATACCTGAAGTGACATTTTCCGAGTCACTCACGCTCAGCTGTGACACCGACAATGTCATAATAGGGATATGAGTGCTGTGCATCTCTGCACTGGCCTGGTACCCATCACTCAGGCGTGATGGAGAGGAGACAGGCACAGGAAGCTGCTGACAAGGAGGAGCAGTGAGCAGCTCCGTTTGTAGCCTTGGGCAAGGTCTGAATCCCTTTCCTTCCCTGTCTCATAAAAAGGTGGTTTGCCATATTCCACAGCTTGGCTGTGAGCTGGCCCAAGAGAACTCAGCCAGATATTTTGGAGGGGGTGGCAGGAAGAAGGCAGAGTCCCCTGAAGTCACCCTGGAAAACCTTAGGGGAGAGGGAACTCCCTCATCCACCAGCACATGGAGGTGATGAATGCACTCAGGGCTGCAGGATGAGGCTCAGGGTACCAGGGGCAGAGCTGGGGTCCCCCAGCTCTCAGCATCACACCATCACTCCTTCCTCCTTCACACCCACAGACAGAAAAGAGGTTTAGCTTGGGTTTTTTTAATCAATACCCTTCTGCCCTGTCCAGGAAAACACTACAGAACCCGAAGACAATAAAAGCCTCCCCAGCCTTCCCTGCCTCTCCAGGGCCTGAGCTTTACAACTCTGTAGCTATTTATCGCTCGCTGTGTTTTGCACACACCAGATGTGACGCTCATCCTGAACATCCAAGTTTCAGGCCCCTTGGTTATTCCATAGATGGAGCTGCTATTTTAGACAAGACAGATGCAAAACAAAAACAAAACCCCGAGTGGAAGAGGGGGAGAAAAGCCCTTTGAGCATCGCAACGGCGACAAAAATCCAGAGTGAGGCCTTCAGCTTTGGGCTTTTAACATGGAGCAAGGTGAAAAAGCCAAGTGGGGCTGCAATAACGCAGGGACCACTAGTCCCAGCAGCTCTGTGGGACTAGATTGGAGCTGTCAGCAGGCAGGGAGATGCCAGGAGCTCTGCCAATGCCAGGAACAGTGTTGGGGATGACCCACTGGGTAAGGGGATGCACCCACTGGATTTGTGCTTCACCACATCTCCCAGGCCATCCCTCCTGCTGGGAGAATCCTCCAGCCACACACACATGGCTTCCTCCAGCTCTTTTCCCAGCATGTTGGGACTACCCAGCTGCAATTCCCACCTTTTCCATCAGGCCCTCCACCGGAGTCGAACTCCCTTCAAACCAGACCACCCACACCAACAGGGCCCAAGGTACCCAGTATTTCATCCCCAGTATCCCAAAGGGCTCAGGAACATGCAGATGCGCTCCATAAACCCTCCATTAGAGATCCCCTGATGGAGATGGATTATCATTTGTGAATGATTAAAACACAATTAACAGCAGTAGGGAGGTACTCAAGGCTCTGCAAAGGAGACGTGCAAATGAGGAGTTATCAGGACCTTCAGTGTCCTAAGCACCTGTCAATTCTTGGTTGAAACAAGTGCATTAGCCTCGTCCAATATCCATCTAACCTTTCCACTCTCCCTTGCTCTGTTTCCCTGGCAACCAGTTAAAAGTGCTGGAAAAAGGCACAGCTGCTTTCAGAAAAAAAGAAAAGGAAGAGGGGAAAAAAAGGCAATATGTTCTTTTAAAGCGTGTGTGCTCGTCGCTCTTTCCCCCCTCCTCTCTGTCCCTCCTTTAGGTGTCTGTGTTTTCCCTGCCCAGCTCAGCTCCAACTCTGAGACCTCTGCATGAGCTGCCACACTCAGAGGGCAACAAGCAGGGTGGGAATGACTGTGCCACCCTGCTCTCCCCGAGGATGGCCACATGCACCACGAGCCACTGCAGAAAACCACTTGGCACTGCAGGAAAGCAGAGGGGAGCAAATCCAGGAGCTGATCTGAGCATAGGAAGCTGCTGAAAGGGGAGATGCTGTCCCAAAACAGCCCATTCCTGAGGCAGGGAGCTCAGTGTGCCCCGAGCTCTGTGCCTGGCACGTCACAGCCAAGCCATGCACGACCTGCACAGCTCTCCGGAGAGGTACAAGCAGAACACTCAGTATTTCACGGTGCTCCCTGTCAGTCTCTGAGCCAAACAGCAGTTAACAAAGATCAAAACTTGAGGCTGTCACTAAACCCTGCTCTGCCGCCTGCTAAACAGGGTGATTTTTCCCCTCTTGCCTTTTCTCCCTGCTCCTACCTGCCTGGGCATCATCTCCCAGCACATCCACACTGATGAGAGTGGCATTTGTCCTGACACCTTTGGGAGCTCAGCTCCAAAGGGCAGAAGGAAAATAGCAATGAGTGCAGTTGTCATAAAAGCCAGAGTGGGGAGGACGGCTCCCAAAACCTGTCACTGCCACACTCTCCTGTCTCCACAAGTAAATGCCAGAACAGGGCTGGGAATGTATCCTCTTCCCTAGGGGTGACCCAGCACCCAGAGCAGCCCTCTTTGGGTCAGAAGGAAGGAGTGGAAGAGGGAGAGGTGAGTCTTCTAGGTGCTTCTGAAGCTGCCACAAAGGATGGAGCTAGGGATGCAGCCAGAGGGAAGAGCAGTGAAGGTGGGATGGGATCACTCGGCACTCTCCAATGAACCCTGCAGTGCCTTGTAGCACTACCCTGGCAGGGAAAGAAAAGAGCAACAGCTGTTCAGGCCTGAAAAGTACCGGGAATCTTCTTAGAGGACTGAGCACAAACCTTCCTTCACACCAGAGAGGCCCCAGGGGATCACAGCCCCCAGGGACAGCTCCATGGGCAACCAAGCATCATTAGATCCACCGCTCACCCAGCAGCTCTGCCTACACATGGATTCGCTGCTCCATGTACCTGCCTGGCTACCAGGATGGACAGGACTTCTGAAAAGTACCGGGAATCTTCTTAGAGGACTGAGCACAAACCTTCCTTCACACCAGAGAGGCCCCAGGGGATCACAGCCCCCAGGGACAGCTCCATGGGCAACCAAGCATCATTAGATCCACCGCTCACCCAGCAGCTCTGCCTACACATGGATTCGCTGCTCCATGTACCTGCCTGGCTACCAGGATGGACAGGACTTGCTAATAACCCTGTATCCTTTCCCTGTCCCTCTCTAGCATCTCCAGGGACAGGGGCTGAGCACCACTCCCACAGCAGCATCCTCCTTACATGAGGGGCAAGGAGCAGAAACAGGACTCAGCGGCGTGGGGAAGAGCTTGATTGTGTTAATTAATTGTCTGGTTTGAAGAGCCACTGCCACTTCACACTCAGCATCTTAAACAGAGGGAGGGGGGAAAGAAATAACCCATTAAACAACACACATGGGGGAAAAAGCCCAAAACAAAGGGAAAATTCACCCTAATCTAATGTTCCACAAACACTGGGCACCCAAACAGATGATCTTTGTCAGGAACTTTAGTTCCAAGAACCACTTAGAGGCTTTCATCAACACATTATAATATTAATCAAGACTCATAATGCAGAGTGATTTGCATGCCAACAAATATATTTACACTGTAAACTGTTTGTTGAGAAGCCTCAGAGAAATATGCAATTCGCTGCTATTGAACCGGGGTAGCAGGGAAAAAAAAGGAAAAGTATCAATTCCCTACAGACTTGGTTCCTTCTGGCTTTGGCAACATGACTCATTAGCATGCACTCTCATTTCCACATGGGTTTTTGCTCGCAGACATTTAGCTGGATCACAGCAGTTGGAGGTGGAAAGTCTTAGTAAGGTCCTCATAGATAAATCCAGGCCACTCTCTTCTCCATAGAGGAGACTCTGGTAAATTTGTCCAGTATGAGCCAACGAGCCAAAGCACAATGACTGTCACCCATGGGTGACTCTGTCTGACCCTCAGAGTGACCCAGGCTATTTATGCAGCCTTGGGGTGAAGCAAAGCCAAGTGACCCCAGAGAAGTCCTATTCTCATTGAGGGAAGGATGGCCACAGCACAAGGAGCTGAACAGCTGGGGAGGCAACAGCAGATGCTCACAGACCCCAGCTGAAGTCAGCCAAAAATCCTGAGGACAGATGGACTTGGATTCCATCTTACAGGCCTTTTCCAACCTTAATGACTCAATGACTCTATGATGTCCTACTACAGAGCACCACGGCAGAGAGCAGGAGGTGAATACACAAACTCCTGCCCTTATGCACACTCCTGGGTCCTCCCATGTCTCCTTGCCCACAAGAAAAACCTCTCAGAGAGACAACTTAGCTGAGATTCCAGGATCTGGGGGTTTAACCCACACTAGCAAACCCTTACAGTCTCCAAGGCACTGTGTAGAGAGGACAAGAGAAACGTTTCTCACCCATGTTATTACCTGCACAGTTTCACAACACAACCTGTACCTCCAGCGTGGAGGGAGAGGACAAGATGGGAAGCAACACCACTGGGAAGCAGCAAGAGGTCTTACCCAACCCAAATTATTCTGATTCCAAGACCATTCAAATAGTTTGCACGTTAATGCCACATTTCTCATCCCAAGAGATCTTCCCATCCTTTCTCTCCTACTGCTTTGCCCCTTTCCACCCCTGCTTCTTCTCACCATGGTGTGCAGGTCCTGCCAGGTCTCTGAGCCAGGTGTAAATGAGTGTCTGCTGTGCTTCCCAGCCAGCCTCTCCCCTCACTGCCTGCCTGGGGCTCTGGGGCTGGAAAGGATGATTAGCAAAGGTGTTAGAGAAGAATTAAACGGGAGTATTTTGTGGTGCCTCTCTAAGCTGCTGAAGAGCGGATTAGCAGGAGGCATTGATCTCCTGGTTCAGAGACCTTCTAAAGGGAGAGGTGGAAAAATAATGGGAGGGAGGAGGGGGAAAGCTAATTAACACTTCCAGGGCAGCAAGTTCTCCATGTGGAGCTGATACTAATAGACTAGATAGAAGATGCCCTGGTCAGGAGGGTAAGTGATGCTTGTTCACCCAGTGGGTGTCCTTATGTGGTGAGTGGCAAGGAGCTGGGGGACAGGACCAGAACAGAGGGAAGGGAGATCATAGAGATCATACAATCACTGAATGGTTTGGGTTGGAAGTGACCCTAAAGATCACCTAGTTCCAACCCCCCTGCAATGGGCAGGGACATCTTTCACTAGACCAGATTGCTAAGAGGTCAATCCAACCCAGCCTTGAACAGTCCCAGAGATGGAGAATCCACAACTGCTCTGGGCAACCACATAGCAGCAGAGCACCCCATCTCAGGTCACTGCTGTCCCCATGGGGTCAGGGGGAGACCACAGCTGCTCTCACACAGGCAGCTCTGGCTGCAGCTGCTGCCTTTGCTCCAGCTTTGTAGGCAAAACAAGAAGCTGAATATGCACTCCTGCATCCTGGCTAGTTATCCTGCCCCTGGCTACCAGCTATTTTGGGATTACACCACACTGCTCCTTCCAAACCCACCATGAAACCAGAGCTACATCCCCATGATGAGCAGGGAAATGATCTGAAAGCCCAGAAAGCATTTCTGCAGTGCTTTGAAAAATCACAGGACTAAACTTTCAGGGTCCGTCAGGTAGTTTGATCTGTTTGCATTTAATACTCTGTTTCTCTACGTGTGTGCAGTGCAAGTCCCTAATCCCTGCTCAGTAATTACCAACATTAGAGGACCAGAGCTCAGTCTCACCCACCAGCTCTTGCTAATGCATGCACAACCATTTCCCTAACCCTCTCTGTGCCACGACATTAAGGACAAGCAGATGCCTTCAAGCTCTCTGCTCGCAACGATTGCCCTACAAAAACATCAGGGAAGGAGAAAGAGGTTGGTTGGGGGCGAAGGGGCTTTTTATTTGATAAAATCATAAAGAGCAGTGCATCCTGCAGAGGAAGAATCTCTGAGACATAAATGTCAGGTTTATGAACAATTGAGCTGCTCTGTGCTTGCCCAAAATTGCTCTTTAAGGTCAGTACTCTAAGTGTTCCCTTGGGCAAATGGACTGTGGGATGAGTGCTGAGTGGGGAATGGCAGCTCTCTTGTCCCCAGAGTGGGGCAAAGACACAGAGTTGGGCCAAAGAGGCACAGCCCTGAGGTGTGGCTGCCCACTTGACCCCAGACTGCCTTGAGGGGAAAAGCCTTGGGAACAGCAGGAGCATCACTGTCTCCAGCCTACTGCCTACACTGGCACTCTGGGATTGCATCAACTCTGAGAAACAGATTTATCTGTGCAGCCACAGCACTCAGACTGATTGTGCTGAGATGCTTCACTTCACCTTGCACTCAAAGTGATAGAGATATAGACAGACTCTTCTCCTAAATAAGAACTGGGGTCCCTCCTGCCCTGAGAGCACACCCTCCATGGAAATGAGTGTTGTTTTAGCAACTTTAGCCCTACCAGAATTTGGTAAAGCAAGGCTTGGAGCCCATGGAGGAGCCAAGGAGAGGCCCAGGCTATTTGAGAAGACAATGAGCTGGGCACACTCCAGGTGCATCTAAATCTCAATGAAAGATCAGCCAGATTGAGCTTATCCAATTTAGCAATTGGGCTGGCTAAGGGCAGAGGGGGCTGAAGGCAGCAGAGAGTTGAGCCATCAATAACACCAAGAGGCCACTTCAGACTGATCTGAGGATGAGAAATCCTGGCAGGAGCAGTAAATCCTTCGGCACATCCTCAGGTGCCAACAGGGCTCCCACACAACACTTGACTTCACAGTGACACACACAGGGTCAATCAGTTTTCCCTAAACCAGGCATGGTGACAGGAGGACTGAGCCACAGGAGTAGCCACAGACCCCAGGATGCCTCTGCTCCTCCTGCCTGTCCTCAGAAGAGAGGACACCCCACAAGGGGACCCACTGGAAATCAGCTCAGGGCACAAATCAGAGCAAGACGGAGCCAGGGAACTGATCCCACAAAGGTTATAGCAAACAGCCTTGAGAGGAGGCAGGAAGGATGTTCACTAATGCAAGTTGCTTTATATTCCTCCGGGTTGTTACGACGGGACCTTGATGGGCCATATGGTCTTGTCTTGACCCTTAAATCATCTTCTGCCCTTCTAACAGCAGCAATCGCTGTTGCTGGCTTCCATTCCTTGTTATTCTTGGCACTGGGAGGCCGGGAATGCGAGGCAGCTCAACACCATAATGAGATGCATCAGATGGAGACCATCTGGAAGGAGCAGCCAACTTTAACCTTGAGGGCTACTTGGAAAAGGACCTTCAGGCAGCAAAAGTCGCCTCCCCACCGCCAAACAGGCCTCTCTCCAATGCTCCCTGCAACACACCAGGGTCTTGGGAGCCATCAACCTCCAAAGAGCTCAGCACTAAGCCTCCTGCACGCGATGTCTACAAGATGGGTTGTCCATCTGCTCCCTGCCAAGCCACCGTGTCCTCCCATGGTGGGAGAGCGGTTGAGTGGGGCCAGGAAAGGGATTGCAGGCACTCAGGGGAAGCAGGGCAGCACACAGCCAGGTGGGTCACGGTCGGAATAAATCAATTACCCAAAGTTTCTCATCTGGAAAGGCAGGAGGGAACCTGGAGGAAGATCCAGCTCCGATCGGGAAGCTGCAGGGGACAGCTCTGTCCGCTGGCGTTTTGGACTTTCCTTGCCATTCCCTTCACCCCTTGCTCCCAATTTCCATTCACCAATAGCCAATCCTTTGCATGTCCATATTCCCAACTATTTAAGGGCTCTCCATGCATCTGACAGATATCACTGACAAATCTCACCCCAGCTGCCCTGAAGGAGATCAACTTCACTATTAGCAGAAAACTCCTTTTCCAAACAACTCCAAAGCCTCAGTCTTTGTTTCTATCCCAATTAGGAAAGAAATCCATAAAAATGGGGGGAAATCCCCTTCACACCTCAAGTTTCTGAGATGAGAACCTGCTCTGGGTGGATCAAACTACTTCCCATCAATGTGGTCTTGATTCAGGGGGGAGAAAAGGCTGGAGGGATTTGCACCAGTAGCCTTAGGACCCCAATTTCATGGAGCAAAGCCTCGAAGCACCTCTAAGCCTGCACTGAAAGCCCAGGAAAATCTGTTACTTCAACCGTTTGCTGAAGTGCTTTACTCAATTGTGCCTTTGTTCTTCTCATTTTTTTAATTAAGATTGAAAGGCCGAGGCTGTAAAAAGAAGCATTGGGAAGCTGCAAGCCCGGGGAAGAGGGAAAGTTCATTTGAATGGAAATTGAGAAGCCAAATCCTCGGAAAGGCTTTCAAAAGCCACCTTAAACGATTTTCTTTGTTGTCTGGCAGGTTAAACACCTCATTGGAGCTGGGATATCTGTCTGGAAATGCCTCTGTAGATCTCCCCCAAGGCTGTTCGTGGGTGCACACAGGTGGGATTTTGAAGGAAAGGGCTTGTGCCAGGGCCAAACAGGAGTGGGATGCAAGAGAAGGGCATGAGGGAGAGATGTACTTTGCTGCCTCTCCAAAAGCCTCACTGACAAAGAACCCTCTAACCAGCCTAAGCACATCCCCACAGCCTGACCCCAGACGCTGCTTGGAATTATTTGAGAAGGATCAGGCAAATCGTTTCATATAAAACATCCCCCTGAGACACACTGAGGAGAAAGATTCATTAACAAAAAAAAAAATCCAAACGAGCAGCACTTAGGCACAGAGAGGCTGGGATGGAAATAGCAACCCCAAAGGGTTTGGGGAGGGTAAGCTTTTCTTTGCTCTGAGGGTGACCGGAGGGGACAGCAGGAGCTGTGCCAGCAGCTCTGCTGATGGCAAACGTCAGCGGCTCCAGGTTGAAGGATTTATTCCCAGCACAGAATTCTTCTGTCCAGCTGGGCTGGCTGGCATGACTCATTCACACACCCCATCGTAATTTAACATCCATTCATCCATCCTGCCAAAGAGGATTCCAATGGATAGCAAGGCCCTGGGGCAGGATGGAGTGCACTGGATGCACATCTCTAGGAGAAACACAGCAGAGAAGATCCTGAGAGGTAACATTCCCTAGATGCTTCTCACAACATCTACAAATATAAATTTCCCAGCCAGGCCTGGCCAGCAAACAAGACAGGAGTGCTCTCAGATGGCTTTGCTCCCACCCCTGGGGCTCCCACAATTTTCATCTCCTATTCTGCCCTCCATAAATCTCCAAGATGCTGTGCAAAACAACCCAAGTTAGCTTCTTGGGGCAGGAGAAGCCTCTCCCTATACAACCATCCATCTCATATTGCCCACTAAAGATCACAGAATCATTTATGTTGGAAAAGACCTCTGAAATCATCTAGTCCAACTTATGACCTAACACCACCATGTCAACTAGACCACGGTACTAAGTGCCACACAGTCACTCCCACCTACAGGGATGGTGACTCCAACCCCTCCTTGGGCAGCACATTCCAATGAAAATGATGATTTAAACCTTTCCCCAATTCATCTGGTGCTGGTTTGATCTCAAAAGAGGACACTGCACCTGCCACCATGGACAGATGGGGGAGAAGCAATTTTGGCAAGACAGGCTGACAACACTTGCTATGAAAAGGCAAACCATTGGGGAAGGGAGATGAGACAGGGACAACCCCTCCTTGGGCAGCACATTCCAATGAAAATGATGATTTAAACCTTTCCCCAATTCATCTGGTGCTGGTTTGATCTCAAAAGAGGACACTGCACCTGCCACCATGGACAGATGGGGGAGAAGCAATTTTGGCAAGACAGGCTGACAACACTTGCTATGAAAAGGCAAACCATTGGGGAAGGGAGATGAGACAGGGACAAAAGCCACAACTTCAGAGCAAACTCTAACTCCTGACTCAAAGTGTCTGCTGCACAAAATCACCCCTTGATGCTCTTCAGGCCAAGAACAGTTGCAAAACTCCTCATACCTGCTCTTTAGCACCAGGAAGACTCCCAGGGCAGCACAAAAGAGCTGGGATTGCACCACCTTTGCCATTTGACCCCACTTGGAATACTGAGTGCAGTTCTGGTGGTCTCAACATCAGAAGGACATGGAACTGTTGGAGCAAGTCCAGAGGAGGCCACGAAGTTGCTAAGAGGACTGGAGCATCTCCCCTCTGAGGACAGGCTGAGGGAGTTGGGGCTGTTCAGCCTGGAGAAGAGAAGGTTGTGTGGAGATCTCAGAGCAACTTTTCAATATCTGAAGGGCCTACAAGGAGCCAGAGAGGGACTCTGTGTTAGGAACTGCAGTGATAGGACAAGGAGAAATGGGTTCAAACTGAAGGAGGAGAAGTCTAGGTTGGATGTGAGAAAAAGGTTTTTCCCTGTGAGGGTGGTGAGACAGTGTCCCAGGTTGCCCAGGGAGGCTGTGGCTGCCCCAACCCTGGCAGTGTTCACAGCCAGGTTGGCTAAAGCCTCGAGCAACCTGCTCTGGTGGGAGGTGTCCCTGCCCAGGGCAGGGGTTTGGGACTGGATGATCTGTAAGGTCCATTCCAACCTCTAAATTCTATGAGCCTATGATTTGCCTTTCCTTTCTCGCTCTCAGGTTCCCATTCCCATGGGCTCCGCGCGGGATGCTGTGCTGGTTCCAGGGAGCCACCCAGGGAGCGTGTGAGCCACCCTGCTGTGTTATTAATACCTGAACTTTGCCACCGCCCTCCCACGCTGCCTGCTGATTTTTATACCATATTGCATAATTAATCTGTCAACATTCGGTGACGAGGTATAAATATTAATAATACGATCACACAGTTGGCTGTTCCTTTTAAAATTCAAACTTGGCGAAGATAAATCGTGCACTTAATCTCCGCAAGCTTTGATGAGTGTATTAAAAAGGGAGAAAAAAATAATAAGGAATTAAAAAGGGGGAAAAAAAAAAACCAAAGAGAGGATACATTTGATTTTGCAACAGGATTCTACCTGGGTTTGCCTTCCCTTTAGCTCTGCCTCTCTCCTTCCTGCAGATACAAGTGTGATGGAAGCATTGGCTCAAATGTTTGGCTGCACTGACAGAGTGAGGACCGAAATATGAGGCTGTGCTGGGGAATATCAGTTGTGCCCAGGATCCTTTCCTAGGTTAGGTTTTCCCAGCAGCCCTGCACACAATTCAGCTGCAAAAACAAGGCAGGAAGGGGTTTAAAGATCCCATCAAGTACTGTTTGAAGGGTAAAGAACAGGGGAAGAGTGAATCCCCACAGAGTTTTGAGCTGCTTTTAGTGCCAGCCCAAAGAGCTGATGTTAAGGCTGTGGTTATCAGCTGAGCCAATGGGAATGGGAAGCTAAAAGCACCACAAACTTCAGAAATGCCTTTAAAAACACAGCTCAACAAGTCCCAGTGCAGCTCAGCACTTCAGAAAGTCACTGTCATGCCAACCGTGAGTTGTCCGGGGTAGCACACCCAGTTTCTGAGTGCTTTGCCACACACACACATCCTCACAGACCCTTTCTTAGACAGAAGGATACTCAGTCTCCTGCCTGAAGAAAGCCTGTGGCACAGTTTGCAACTGAGATCTCTCAAACACTGTCTGGAATGAGCATCTACCAGTGCCTTGGTGACTCCCCAGACCCACCTCTGACTGATAAGCTCCCCTAAGCCTTTGCAGGAGCAACTTTCCTGCTCATTCTGGGCTGCAATCCCTCCAAAATGCTCACTGCCTTCCCTGCTCCAGCCTCACCATCCCAAGACTTCTACATCATGTACTTCCCAAACACAATATTCAATTCCAGCCTTTTCATGAGCTTGTTCTGCTCCCTAAGAAACACTCTCTGCCCATGATGTGGACCATAGAAACTCCATCCTTTTCCATGAACATTTTGTCCCAGCTCAGGTGCTCTTTCTAAATCTGCTTTTGTTTCTAAAAGAGGAAGACAGGGAGGAAAACCACCACAGTACCACCCACCTCTGCAATACAAATAAGGCACAGCGACAGCAAACTCTTCCCTCAATACACCAGTCACTTTGTTTTACAGAGTGCTGAAATGAAAGGGATACTTTAGATTAAAAGATTTGTTTAACGGTCTGATTAATTCATTCCAAACAGACAGAGACTGTTCTGAGGATCTCTGTTAGCTCTTAACCTTTCCAGCTTGGGGTTTTTTTGTGTATGAGCGAGGATGTGTTTTAATTTAATATTCAGTGCCTGCTGCGCTCTCTCTGGGTTGGATCACATGGCTTTCCTTCTGCACATGGAGAGGGGACCAAATGCTTCTTAAAATAAACAGAGAGAAGCTGATAAACAAGGAGAGCAAAAGCAGGAGGGCTCACCTGACGGCCTGCACACGCCACGGGCAATTACCCCATTCGCCCTGGTTCAGTTCACAAAATTAATTAGCACTGAACGCTGCTGGTCCATATTATTTATGAGCTAATGAGCAGGAGAAGCTGCAACTCCAAAGGCAAACGCGCCAGGTGGCCAGAGGCAAGTTGCCAGCCCTTGGGAAGGGAGAGAACCCCAAGCCCATGATCCCAACAAGAAGCCTCACAGAGCCAGGAATGGAGCTAGGACATCGCGTGGAGCAGAGAGCTCACGTGCAGGGATGGCAAGGCATGAGGGGAAACTGATACTGCTCCTTGGGGGTTTCTGAGATCTGGATCAAAGAGCAAGAGTCAGTGCACTGTCTTCACAGGCTTTGTACAGCAGCTATGCCTGCACCCTGCAGGACACGTGGTCCTCAGGCCACCGCGGTGTCCCTGTGGTGCATGCAGAGCAGCACAGCCAGGACACCAAAATCCACACAGCCACGAGGGTCCTGCTGCCTTCTAACACCCCTAGTGCCTCCTGCTCCTCGAAGATGACCTGAGGAACAACCATCACCAGGTGTGTGCACACCCTGGGACAAGACAGATGGTTTCCAGGATCAGCACATGGGCTAGACAAGGTTCTAGCTCCCAGTTGGCAAAGGCCATCTGTCTCATGGCTGTCACTGTCATGCTGAAATTCAGGGAGGCCTATCCCGTCATACTTGCAGGCTTTGAGTTGTTTTCCCTTTCCCTCTCTCCTCTCAAGCTATGAAGACAGATTCCTCCTCCGATTGAAACATAGGGCCACTTTGTCAGCAGGAGAAGGGACAGTGATAAACCGTTGCATCAGCACCGCAGGCGAGCAGAATTTCTGCTCTCACCAAGCCCTGGAGCAGACAAACACAACACCTTGCCCTCCCTGCCACCACCACTCCTGTCCCTGGCTCGGTACACACAGTGTGGCATCAACCCTGGGGAAAGCCAAGCTCAGCAAAGCGAGAGGGAGATGCTGCTCAGGCACTGCTCAAGCAGCAGCAGGCTGGGAGAAGTTGAAGCAGCATTTAATTTCCGCCTGACGTGCTATCACTTACTCGAGATCACAGCTCCTGCTCTTGCTTTCACTCGTCCCCCTCCTCTAGGACTGCAGAGAAATAACACCACTCGCTTCAAGTGAGGCAGAAAGTTCAGCTGTGGCATCTGCTAAGAGTACTCCACGTCTAGTGCTCATCTCTCACGCGAGCCTCTAACTGCGAGCTGCTCCGCGCTCAGAGAGGGAGAAGAGGTTTTGCTCCGCCACGATGGAACCAGAATGGGCTCATGCCCAGGGGATGGTGAGCAAGGGGTGATGAGAGGCTCTGTTAACACAAACAGGGCTGACTTCAGTTCTAGGAACTGCAGTGATAGGACAAGGGGTAATGGGTTCAAACTGAAGGAGGGGAAGTTTAGGTTGGATAGTAGAAAAACGTTTTTTACTCTAAGGGTGGTGAGACACTGTCCCAGGTTGCCCAGGGAGGCTGTGGCTGCCCCAACCCTGGCAGTGTTCACAGCCAGGTTGGCTGAAGCCTTGAGCAACCTGCTCTGGTGAGAGGTGTCCCTGCCCAGGGCAGGGAGTTGGGGCTGGATGATCTCTCAGGTCCATTCCAACCCTTAAATTCTATGATTCAGGTTGCATGGACAACCTCTAACCCAGCAGGTCAGGAGTGCCACTGCTCTTTCAGCCCAAGCTTGGAGGTCCCAGTGTTATTTCCAAGTCCAGCCTAGTGTCATAATTAATTTCAGCTAACTGATCTCTCTTTGCCTGTTTTACTGACAGTACACAGCCCAGACACCGTGTTATCCCCCCTCATGCCAATTCTGACATCCACAAATGAAACAAACCCCACAAATTCAGCTGCCCAGCCAGAACATCACTTTTCTTATTTGCCTGTTTATTATTTTTCACCCCATATGCTCACAATTAGGCTTTTGTTTCCATTTTGCTGGTTAACAAGCAGTGGGGAGGAGGGAATCAGAGTTTTTCCTTCTATCCGCCTTTTCCCCTTTTTTTAGCACAGAACAGATGTTTTCCACGTCAGTGTGTCTCTTGACAAAGGCAGTCTTTTTCTGGTGGGGGAAAAGAAGCTCTGGAGGAAATTCTCCTCCAAGCTCTAGTTCCAGATTTATTCAGCTTTCCCATGGATCTTCCTGTGCCTCCAGTTAGAGCACAAGTGTGTTCTCTGGGCTATCCCAGCACACTGGTCTGCCTCAAGCCTTGATCATGACCTTCAGGGCAGTTTATACAAAAATGGCACAATGATGGAAATGACCATTAATGGGAGAAAATAACTTTAATTAACTTCAGCTGTAACTGTCCCATAAGGTAAAAGGAGTCCAGAATTAAAGACACTTAATTAAAGACCGTTCAGTTTTTCAAACTGAAAGAGAGGAAATTTAGGTTTGATGTATGGAAGAAATTCTTTCCTGTGAAGGGAGTGAGGCACTGGTACAGGCTGCCCAGATGTGGCTTCTCCATCCCTGGAAGTGTTCAAGGTGAGGTTGGATGGGGCTTGGAGCAATCCTGGCTAGGGAAGGTGTCGTGTCCCAGGGGGGTTGGACTGGATGATGTTTAAGGTCCTTTCCAACCCAAACCATTCTATGATTCTAAGACTACTAGTTTGCCCAAGAGTCCCAGCCATGAAAGCCCAGGAGCATTTTCATGCTGTGGAGCAATCCCCATCTCTCCACTTGCTGGCACATTCCCACCTCATGTCTAAATCCCAACGCTGCATCTCCTCCAGAGCCACCGCGATCGCTGCTGGCACCAACGCCTTCCGCAGGACGAGATAATGTGCATTATTTGCTAAAATAAGTTTGACATTAATTAGCAGGAATCTCACTGGCAAAGCCTCACACTGCGCAGCAGATGTGATGCAGGCTCACAGCTCCTTCCCTCCCTGCCGGGTGGATGGGGGGAAAAACTGAAGTCATGGAGCTTTTGTGCAACACATCCAAGAAAGACTGCGTCAAGAGGGACTGTCACCGCCGGTGCCGAGCCAAGACGCCCTCCCAGAAGCAGGTTGGATGTGTTGTAAAAGAGACAGGCTGGGAAAGTGACAGATGTCACCTGTAATAGACAAGGCAAAGGCAAAGGATGGTTGGCACTGGGGGTCTCTGCTCCATGGGACATGGTCATTTGACTTCCTCCAGAAAGTGGGCAGTGAGTGATCGACGCAGTCATCTGCAAAAGCTTGTTCCCTCCAGAACATCAGCTTCAGATTCAAGCCAGGCAGCTCAATTCCTCATCCTCTGTGCTCGATAAACCCTGGTCCATAAAATTTATTGCATGCTTCTAGATGACAACTGCAGGGAAAAAACCCAGCCCCAATGCTGGAGTCGTGTCTCGTGAAGACAGCCCTTACAGATGGCAGCGCCACGGTTGATTTACATGAGACAAGAAGCAGGCCAGACCTGAGCACTGGGAAAAATCCCACACCTGGGCAGGAAGAAACCCCTTCATCTCCATGGCCACATCATCTGTGACCAGTGCCCTACTCCACAGGTCAGCCACAGCATCCTGGGGAAAGCTACAGCACATCCAGGGACTTGGGAGAAGCAGAGACAGCTCACAGCCACCTGCACCAGGCTGCACATCACTATGCAACCCACGTTCCCCTGTCCATATCTGGGAATCACACATAACAGACATGGCACAAGGCAGACTGAGGACAGCAATGGCACAAAACCTCTCTCTGAGCCCAGGAACGCTGCAGTAGGACCTGCTGCTACCATCCCTACACTGACCGTGACAAGGAGCTCAGTTCTCCTGTGTTACACACTTACAAAGCCACAAGAGTGGAGGTTCAGCCCTGGGGGAAGTATGTGCTCTCTCCATGGCTGAGGAAGGGCAGGTAAGAGATGCTGCTAATGGTATGAGACAGAATCAAACCAAGCATCCACTGACCTGAGAAAAGGGCAAGGACTCGAGTTAACCAGGGTATCTGCAGTGCAGGACGAGGCAGGACAGCCTAGAGTGCCTGGGGGAGCAGAGAGCAAAACCATAAGGGCTGGGGAAGGTCAGCACAGAAGGATGTAGGATTCATGTACTGGGAGACACTGTCACTTCCCTCTCATCTGTACCAAACACACCACAGCCACAAAAGCAAAGGTTGTGTGAGGAGAGTGATGTCTCTGCCACGTTCTACCCTCCCATGAAAGCTTAACTAGCAACAAGGGAGAAACACTAACATCAAACTTCAAAGCAGATGAGGACCCAAATCACACAGGATCCTAGAGGAGGTGAGCTGACCACAAAGTCTCCAGCAGTCTGGGTGGGACAGACCTCCTGAATTTACCCTCACCCTTTCCTGGGAGAGTGGGTAGGCAGTAGAAGGTGGGGGGAAAGAAGCAAAAAAAACCCAGAAGCAGCCACGGCATGTTGAATGGAGTGGAAAGATTGCTGAAGGAGCCACGTTTGTCACATTAAAGTGAGTGAAAGGCAGCACAGGTGCTTCCCTGCCTGTCAAGTGTGTTTGTCTCTGGTCCTGGGAATTTTCATTATTCATTATTCGCCTGGCATGGACAGCACCAGGAGCACGAGGCTCTGTCTAATCCCCACCTGATAATGTATTTCTGATAAGCATGACGGAGCTGATGCTGCTGGACGGATTCACATTTCCAGCAGTAAAGTGCCATTTACTGGAGACAGGCACTGAAAATTCAGATTGGAGAGATAAGGGGAGGTGTGGGCTCATGGGTCCCAAGGGCATGAGGGATGAGCAGTGGCACAGACCTGGGGACAGAGGTGACATCCACACCACTGCCATGCAATCCTGTGGCAAGGATGAATCCCAGTAATTAATAGTACAGACAACCCAAATCAGCACAGGATGTCTTGAGCTGACTTATCTCATCCAACCTGGGTCTCCCCTCTATGATACAGAGCTCAAAACAGCAGAGGCCAAAAAAACCCAAACCCTCAAGACACCATTCAGAGCTCCTGAAGTGCATCATGCTTGGAGAGAGAGCTAATTCAGCAGCTGCCTAGGGTCCATGTCCACCAGCAATTATCATGCCTTGGATCAACCTCATTGACTCCAACACTACAACGGTACAAAGCTACAGCAATGGGCCATTAATATTTATCAGGCTTCATACGAGGAAAAATGGCTGTATGATATGTTCTGTGTAATTTATGTCATGTATTTTAACAGTGGGTCATGGCAGAAGCCAGATAACAATAACCTTGTCAACTAGCAGGATTTATGGCCTGGTTAAAATACATACAAAAGTACCTGTATTATTGCAACCATAAGTATTTCAAGAGTGAAAACTCTAAAGAAGAGGTATAGGTGCCAGAGGGCTAAAACTGGGGCTATTTGAGACAGAGAGAGAGAATTTAGGTCAAGTATAAATATGGAAAAAGTTCTGGATGCCAAGATCTACAGGGCTCTGCAACCATCTCCCGGGAGGAAGGAAGAGGTGCTCCATTGTTTTCAACATTTCAGGCTAGACTGGATGGAGAACTAAATATTACATATGGCAGAGAGATGCTCCATTGTTTTCAACATTTCAGACTAGACTGGATGAAGAACTAAATATTACATATGGCAGAGAGGAGCTCCCACGCTAGCAAGGGGAGAGACTGAAGTACTACCCGCTGTGAAAAGCAGCAATGTGAAGATGGCACAGCCTTTCCATCCTATTCCACAAAGCAGCTCCCCACAGGTACTGAAAGCCAGAGCTGCTGATTTTGGGTGACACAGACAAGTTTGTCATGTTTCTGCTCCTGTCAGCCCTGAGGAGTTGATCCAGCCAGGAAGGAGGGAGCCAGAGCCTCCCCTGACTGCTCTGTGATGAACAATGTCATTGCCACCTGAGTACTGGTACTGCAACCCCATGAGAGACAAGGAGGCTGCATGGATATGAACAAGGACAGTATTTCACCTGGAAAAACCCAGCTTGACTTTTAGACCCCAGTCTGGGCTGGGAGAAAATTTTTTATTTCTCAGCAAGAGCTGAAACACAAACCTGCTAAGGCTCTAGCAAGACAATATTGGACTCACTGCCCCTGGCAAATGGGGAACACACCTAAAGAGAGCCTAAAGAGCCCCAGAACAGCTGCTGGTGTTGGTCATCCCACCAAGGCATGACAGCACAGTGTCTCAGCCTGAAGCCAAGACACGCACATGGACCTACCCACGGTGAGTCTCTAGCATTTCTGTGCCTATCATTTAATGATCCTTTAGGATCCAGGATCAAATGCTCCTCCAGGAAAAGGGGAGATGCAGACCAGCTGGTCCCAGAAGACAAGAGCATCCCTGCAGTCTCAGCAGCTGGAGGGCAGCAGGAGAAGCACGACGTAACTCTCTCCACGCAGTGATCATAACTTTGCAACAGCAGCTCTTTAACAGCTTCCCTCACTAACAAGCTGCTCTTGTTTTCATGTTTTGAAATGGCTTAATCCTGTATATGATAACATCCCCAACAAGCAAGTGCATTAAACTGTGACAGCTTTTCACTGACCTAAGCAATTGCATTGCGAAAACGCCATTAGCGTCTCTCTCTTCTTCATCTAATCCCCCTCCCCTCCCTCCACCTCTTCCCCGGCCAGTAAGAGCTATGCTCCACACCACTATTAAATTACCCTTAGAAATAACGCTCCTCAAAGAAAATCAATGCACATGTGTTTTAACACTTGTCACAAATAGATCAACGGGGCAATCAAACATACATCATTCCGCCCAAGGTTTAAATAAATACAAGCACCACATGTTGATGGTGTGTTCCCACGCCCGGAGCACCACCTGGGCTGCTGCTGTGCCCAACACTGGGCTCTGCTCCACCTAAATCTGCTCTGACAGGGCTGCTGGGTGCTCAGTGCTCCTCTGGAAAAGGCACCAGGGGAAGGATCGAGCCCCATCGCACCAAAGCTCATTGCACCTCGTTTTCCAGCGATCCTAATGTACCCCCAGTGAAGTCTGCGAGTGTAAAACTGGCACAGGCAGTGCTCCCCGTGGCAGCATCAGGCTGTGCACGGGCTCACTCGGCTTGTTTTTCAAACCCTACTCCTCATTCCCTTCCTGACACTATTATTTACTGCTCTGGGTGCCAGTGGGACGATTCTCCCCACGTCTCTCTATAAAGAGCCATAGCTGATGGTTTGTGTGGGGAACATGCACACAGGTCTAAAGTGCCTGATAAATAGATTGTGAGCCTTGAAATCTATTCCTACTGTGAAGACGTTTGCTGTGACTATTTTTACTTCAACATCATTTTCTCTCTTCTTTCCCCCCACCCCCCTCCAGTCTTCCTCTTTTTCCCTTGGTCAAATCGGGACAGAGAGGGATTTCTTGCCGACTAATTAAAGCCCCACATGTTAATGAACTCCCAACACTTTACTGCCTCAGAGTGTCTGCAGCCCCACAGGAAATTAATAAGAGCTTTAATCATGAAGAGACTTGAAAGGTCAGTGCCTGCTATGGGTCTCCAAACACAGAAGGCAACAGAATCGTATCATATTTTTAAAACACCCCACTGAGAAGCCACGGGGCTGAGGCCAGAGACAAAATAACAGGCAGAAAATGAGAGGTACAGCTGCTGGCACAGGGTGAGGGAAAGCGGGACAGGAGAGGCTGGAAT
>NW_008682919.1:53035-55452 GCF_000695815.1 Acanthisitta chloris
TTGTTATTTCTTTTTCTTCCAGTGCAAGGCTAGGATTACACGTGATGGATCTGCTTGAGAGTAACCCTTTACCAGCCTACCTGACCGGTCATCTCCTGCCCCTCCTCTCCATCCTCTTGCTAAACAAGCCCTCCCCAGTTTTCCCTTCCTACCTATTTGTCTGCATCTTCCTAAAGCTCTTTCAAGATATTAGAAGGTACATAGAAAAATTGATACTGTAAGTAGATGTTCCAGATGGACCAATTACTGAATTAATCCATAATACCCACCTGGCTCCATCAGCCAGTTATTTACAGCAGGCACTAAGGCACACATATAATCTATTCACTCCTCAGCAGCATTATGAGCACCAGCTCCACGAGCTATTTTTAGTCCAGCCCCAGTGAAATTCCAGTGCCTGAAGAACACCAGCTTGAGAACCATCTCCAAGTAGAGGCACAAACTCAGAAGGATTCCTTGGAGTGAGCACTTCTCTGGCCAGACAGCAAGGCCCCACTAGCAAATGGACTGGGGTGATGTTTCCATGTGCCCATTCCTGGGACAAGCCTCAGCACATCATGAGTTTTATCATCCGGTCCAGCTGCAGCATCTCTAGGACCAACAGGAGAAACCATCTCTAGGTCACAGTTGTGACTCCAGACCTGGTTTGGGCACCCCAAGCTGTCCACAGCAGAGAACACAACAGATTAATTGATATCCAATGTGTGAGTCAGGAAAGCCTCCACCTCCTCAGCCTGCACAGCCAAACCAAGCTGACTCCTTGTTCTGAGGAACTTCAAAGCTTTGCATCCACACACAACTTCTCACCTTTCCAAAACCCTCCACGAGGCTTCAGCATCTCTTCCCTCTCCTCCTGCTCTCCCCAGTTTCTCTGACCTCTGAACCCACAATGATGCAATTTCCTACCTGATTGACCATAAAAGCTTCAGCTACTCTAATCACAGATCAATGGTCTGTTCCATGGAGAGAAAATCATCCTCAGTGGTATTTATCATCCCTGCAAATTTCTGCTGTCCTCCTCTCGCTCCTCTGCCTCTTTAAGCCCTTGCTGCCCACAGTCTCCAGTTGCTGTCACACTGGATGCTCCTTGGGACAGGCAAAGGAGCGAAGCAATCCCCCAGGATGTACAAACAACTGCTCCCTGCACATTCTCTCCACAAACCTCTGGTCCTACCTTGAACAGAAGCTTTTACCCCTCATATCCCCCAGGCTCCACAACATCCCAATAGCAAGAAGAAACAAGGCCAGAAATGAATGCTAGCAGGCATCAAACTTCCCTGCAAGCTGGAAGGAGGTACCAGAGGAAAAGGAAATTTGGCCACCCAAAGTGAGCATCAGACCCGAGTCTGGCTCAGCCACAGGTCAAAAGGAGCTTCTGCAAGACTCATACCTGAGTCTGATGGATCAGACCTAACACATCGCTGCTCCAGCCCATCTCCAGAGCACACTTTATTAAAGAGTTCTATGCTCCAGAGGCCTTTCCATTTTTAGGTTTACAAGCTAAATCCCAAGCAGGAAGGAGCCCCCAGCACTACTGCTGAGGCTCAAACAAAGACTTGGCAATGCATAGCCCAGGAGAAAGCCCAGCGTTCCGACAGCATCAGAGCCACTTCAGACACCCTACTGCTTGCAGGCACTCAGCAAGTGTTTCTTCCCTCGAGTTCAAAGGCTCTTCCCTTCGGGCAGGTTATAATTGAGCACCGTGACGTTCCAGCTCAGCCGCTCTCGGAGCTGCGGCGCCGGATGAGACCCATCATCGCTCCCCGTTCTCTCTGGCAATTCCTCGATCTCATTTTGACTTGCGGTTCCTCATCCCCTCTTGGGATTTGGCCCCATCTACAGAGATAATTGGAAACACACCCTCCGCATCCTCCTCCTGTCAGGAGCCAGCTGTCTGAGGCTTTAAAGGCAATCTCCCTTTTTTCCTCCCCCTCCACTCTCCACGAAAGCTTCTGCTGAGATCCTGGGGAGAGGGAGAAGACAGCCCCACTCCCTCCCCAAATATCTCATCCTCTGCAGACTAGCCACAGCTTCTCCCTTAATTCCCAGCCAGATTTCATCTGACAGCACTTTAGGAAGCAATAGGAGAAATCACCATCGGAGCAATAATACGATTACAGTCCCTCAACGACCATAGCTGAGGCTGCAATAACTGTCTGAGGCTTTGGCCTCACCTCAATCCGTTCTCCTCCCATCCCCATTCTGCCTGCTGCTCCCCATCCCCACTCCTGTATCTTTTTATTACATTTGATCACATGCTGGTTGCACCAGCGAGGGAAAAAACACACAAACCCATGGGAGATACAGACAGCAAACTTTCCTGGTGGAATCTGGTCCACCCACTACATTCCTCCCTCCCTGCAACAGGGAATATCTTCCTTTTCCTGCCGCCGGCACCAACATTGGCCTCGTGAACA
>NW_008682919.1:55514-56400 GCF_000695815.1 Acanthisitta chloris
CATATATATATATATATAAAAAGAAGAACAACCCACTTAATGAGCTCCGATACCCTCCTTGTAAAGAGTGGGAAATTATCTGCGAGTCTAGGAATATCTTCATTAAAAATGCATTTAGCTGTGGAGCGCTGCGAAAGAGAGACCTGTAATACATGAAAGATTAGCCCCAGATTGCTGATTGGGCTCTTTCACATCGTTATGGTAATTAGACTCGCACAGCCTGTTGTGCTGACTCCGACACTTTGATGGGTTTGCCTTTGTCTGGGATTTAAGGTGGATTTTCCCCTGTTCTTCACCCATTCTCCTTCCTCTCCGATTCCTCTGTCTCGGCCCCTGGCCAAGGAGTGGGCACTACCTCAGCTCATCAATATTCCAAGTGCTGGGATCCAACTCACCCTCACTCCTGGCTGCCTCTGCCAACCCCTGCCCTGCCTCGTACGGAGGAGAGAGAAGAAATTAATGGTAATTACGAGGTGTGAGAGGATATTACAGCTCTCAATCTGATTGCCACTGAAACCAAATAAAAATGCAACTTAATCAGCCGATTATTAAAGCAGGGAATAAACAAACAGCGATGCACCCTCGTCCTTCCTCACTCCCTTCCCTGCCTACGGACTGGAGGTCATGCCTCCAGCAAATAATCTTGCTCCATTCTGTCTGGGATGGGGGTTTTGTTTTGCCCTCTCTGTAGCATTTCAAAGGGAAATCCAGCTCAGCCCACCCAGCCTGAGGAGTCGGAGCGCAAAGCTTCAGACAAGGAGTGCGGGGAAAGGAAAACGCTCTGAAGGCTTCCAAGGAGGAGCACATGTAATGATTGCACTTTTCAACAAGTCTCCCGGTTCACTCCTTGTTGTGAAGTACTGCTTCAGCTTTTCTGAGCTGCTGA
>NW_008682919.1:56429-74335 GCF_000695815.1 Acanthisitta chloris
GAACTCCTCTGAACGACAACAGCAAGGCTTGCAGCTGCCTGTGAGCCACTTGTTCAACCTCAGCAAGGAGGAAAAGCCATTTCGTGGCACATAACCTGCTCACAGCAGTGCTGGGGTGTGCCAAATCACTGCTCAGGCACCACTGCAGCTCATCCCCCTGAGCTACAGCAAACAGCAAAATAACCTCTCCCTTCGGTCTTAACTTGGGATCCACATGCCATGAAGTCCTTCAATGCCTCCATCTCCTGAGACTCAACCAAGACCTACAAAATTCCAAAGCAGGAGGTCAGCAGCCCCTGGGCAGCAGAGGTTCCAAAACCACTACTTGCCCCAACTGCTGAAGCACCTCTAGGATAGAGAGGGACTTTAGATGCAGTGGCCAAATGCAGCCAGCCTAGAAAGCAGGGAGCACAACCAACTAAAAACTCACCTCATCCCACGACACAAACAAAAAGGTGCTGCTTCCTCCCTCCTATAGTAAGTCTGGGTTTCTCCACTGCTGCCACACCAGATGATAAGGCTTCTCTGATGACCCTGAGCTGGTGCCAGCCCATATCATCCCTGCTAATCCCAGCCACGAAGCCTCTAACCCCTCTGCTCACCCTCTTATCTCTCACACCCCTATCTGCCCACCTTAGGTTTCAGCTGGCATTTACCTAATCCGGCTCTGAGCCCAAGGGATCTCAGCTGAGCCACTGGCCTTGTATTAACCTTATGGCACCAGGGCAGGTTTGGAGACTTTCCAAATGTGATCTGAGTGTCTGACTCAGAATAATAATAGACAGGAATGATCATAAATTAATCTTCTCGTCCATCTCTCCCTTCCTCATACATGTATTAATGTGTTTCTATAGCCCCTCCACATCCTCCCTCCGCTCTGTTCATCCATCTATCCCTGGCATGTCCTTTAATTACCTACCCATTAGGTTTCCTCTTTCCTGGCTCCACATTTTATCCCCTCTCTGACTGCAGTGGGAAATACACTTTAACCCTGAAACAGACAATGGGGGAAGATTTTAGACAAGTGTCTGGGCAGAGGGGAATGTTGAGCTCTATGCTCTCCAGGGATACCTCAAGAAATTCCTTCTGGGAGGCAGAAAAGCAGTTGATTCAGTGGAGAAGCTGCTGTCACAGCTGGAAGCTGGACACCTACCCTAGGGAACACTGCTGGGCTCCCAATGACCTCCAAATCATCACTGGGAGAAAGCCAAGCCACAGCTACCACAGCTTTGAAACCCACCCTGTCCCCTCCTTGTCTCCTTTCCCCTTCAAATCCTTCTGCAAAGCTCTCAACTTCTCCAAGTTCTTGCAAAAAAGCAAGCAAGGAAGAGGCAATGGAGATGGCTGCTTTAGCTAAGGAGCAAGGACTTGCTGAGAGGGCCCAGGAGAGGAAGGTTTAGATTGGATATTAGGGAAAATTTCTTCATGGAAACGGTTGTTCAGCCCTAGCCCAGCTGCCCAGGGCAGTGGTGGAGTCACCACCCCTGGAGGGGTTTACAATCTGTGTAGATGTGGTACTTGGAGACATGGTTAAGTGGTGAACCTGGCAGCTCTGGGTTAACTATTAGACTCAATGGTCTTAGAGGTCTTTTCTAACCTAAACAATTCTGTGGTTCTATCCCTGCATAGTTCTGACACAGCCTCTGCCTTCGGAGCAAGCTGACAAAACTTTTTCCAGCTCCCAGTGCCCCGAGACAGTGTTCATGTCCAAAAAGCAGAGCAGAGGCTCTCTGTGAACAACACCACTGCCACAAATAAACCCAAGCACCAGCAGGATGACAGCTGTAATGAACCAGCGCATACGTCCCACTCGGAGGTTTCGGAGAGGCTGTTCAGCTGCTGATGACTGATGACATTTGGATTTCAGCAAGACAGTTTGCACAGGAAATCTGCAGAGCAGCCAGTTTGAAGACACCCTCTCTGCTTCCCCTAGTAATTGCTTAATAAGCATTGTATCACAGCAGTCTCCTTCACTGTGCCCACGTCTGCTGGTGAGGGACAACGTCACAACAGGAAGAAAACACTTAGAGACTGTCCCAGACTCCACCATCGAGCAGTACTTCTCCCATCCCCATCACTTACTTGCTCTTAAAACTCCCAGTCAACACACAGATACCTCTTCCTATCCTCTCCCAGCACTTGCAGAGACTGCTATTCCTGAATATCTAACCTTGATCTTCCCTACTGCAAATGAATCCGATTCCTTCCTGTTCTGTCTCGCAGTGGACACAGAGAGCAATCGATCGGTCTCTTTTCTCTAACAACTTCTGACATATTGGAAAAAAACGAGATGGCATCTCCCTCTCCTGCCTTTGGGTCCTGCAGGCAGTACTTGGAGTTTTCTCAGGAGCACTGCTTGGCTCCACACAAACACCCAGCCCTGCTCCACAGGGAGAGGAGCTGTCTTCTTTCTGCTCCTTCCCTCTCCTGCTGCTCTGAGAGTTCTATCAGGGGGCTGAAGCCCCTGAGCCTGAAAGATATGGGAGTTAATGGCTTTAAACTGAAAGAGGGCAGGGATAGATTGGATATTGGGAAGAAATTCTTCCCTGTGAGGGTGCTGAGGCACTGGCACAGGTTGCCCAAAGCAGCTGTGGCTGCTCCATCCCTAGAAGCGTTTAAGGTCAGGTTGGATAGGACTTGGAGCAACCTGGGCTAGTGGAAGGTGTCCCTGCCCATGGCAAGGGGGTGGAACTAAACAATCCTTAAGATCCCTTCCAACTGAAATCATTCTATGACTCCATTAGATCCAACAGACCAGACAATCATTTCCAGCTCAGGCATAGAAAGACTCCGACAAGCAGCACCAAGCCCTGCTCCCTGCAGACACACTCGGCTGCATCTCCTTCCACCCCTGCATTTCTCCCACCAAATGCCCAATGAGTGGGTGCCCCAGTCAGGGCTGCTGCCTCCTCCCAGGAGGGTCTGTGCCATCCCAGTGCCACCACTCTCACCACCACAGAGATGGGGAAGTCAAAACAAGAGCGAGTGGCTCCGTCAGGAGCTATTTATACCCGAGGGACTGATGAGCACCAGCAACAAGGGAGACACAATGGGGAGCAGCAAGAGCTTGATTACCAAGGGGTATTTTTAGAGCATGCAGGGGGTGGGTGAGAATCCTCTACCACCACAACAGAGGGTTTTCATTCCCCCTTCAATCCCAAAGCCCTACACACTCTCCATGCCTCGTGTGATTAGACCCCTGCCTGCCAACTCACTTGTGCTCCCAACAGCAAATGGGTAAATCACTGCAATTACACTCAAAAAGTCCTATCTTTGTCCTTCCTCCCTCCTGCTCCTCTCTGCTTACGTCCTCATCCTGCAAAACAAAGGAATGGGTGGTTGTTGGGATGTTTACACAGTTAATGGAGCCCACGTAGGGCCACGGTGGGTGCTGCTCCTTTGGCTGTCAACAGGAGTTGGGTGCATGCGTAGGAACTCAGCTAGGAACCAATCCCAGGCAAAGAGGAGGCAGCAGCTTTTCTAACCCCTGGTGACATGCTGGTCTCCATCAGGGCTGACTCACCAGCAGGCAAGAGTTGGTGCTTGCAGGCACTTTAACACAGCTGTGTCAGCTTCCAGGTGAATCAGTTTTGCTTCATCAGACACATCAACAGACTCAGCACTGCCATCTCCTCTCCTGCTCAGATTTATTTTAATTGCAAGATGCAAATAGCATTCTCTCTCTCTCTCATTCTCCTACACACATCCATCTGGAAATATCTCTCAGATCTTCTACTCTTATGCTCATTACTTGTTAGCACTCCCCTCTCCTCTTTCCCACCTTGCCCTGATCCAGATCCAGGCTCAGGTTTGAAGAAGGGACCAACAAATCAGGAACAAGAAGGGTCTGGGTCACTGAAGACACTTTTTCAAAGATCAGAGTGCCTAAAAGCTGGTCCCTTTCTGATGAGAGACCTCAAAACTTGTTCCTCCAAAGACGCCAGCATCCCACCTTCATCCTGCCCACTGCCTGTGCAGGACCCACAGGATGAGTGCCAGCATACCTGGAGTTTCAGAGCCTACCTTGAACATCCCATTTCCACCCAACAGTCTCTGTCTGTATGGAAAAATACTAGCATAGCATCTCTGAAAACCAGGCTGTGTCTCCAGGGACCTAAGGTGGGTACAGACACAGAGGAACTAAGGAGAGAAGAACACCACAGTCACTAACCAGCCACATCAAAACCTTCCCAAAGGGGTTCCTGTTTCTCAGCCACTCTAGAAAGGGTCTCTGCCAGCACTCAGCTCCTCTTGAATCCATCAGCACTTCCTGCCTCCCCTTGGATACTCAAAAGCCATTTCAGCCTTGTCCTTGGACACCTCTAACACGCAGCAAATTAATACCAGCAATCAATCATTAATCAGAGCTCTCCTCCAGCTACCAGGGAAGGGAGCTGAAGCAGGCCAGGCTCTGCTCCCATTTATGTCAGACAAATGCAAGCCCGTGGAGCGACTCCAGATCTACACGGCGCAACAGACAGCAGAACGGGGCTGGGCACTCAATCACGCTGCACCCCAAGCCAAGCACAGCAGCCAGTGGCCTGGCAGCTGGGCCAGGCTTCAGCAGCTCCAGCAAGGCTATTAGCAAAGAGAAAAGAGAAGAAAAAGTACCCCAGTGGTTAGTCACCCGCCCGGCCTCGCTAAGAGAATGTAATCATTAGATATGGCTTTTCCCATTATAGCTCGTTAATGACTTGCCATTGTCCTCGGAACATGCGAGGAGGGAAGCATGGAGGGCAGAATCTCTCTGCCTGATTGCTGAGGTGTCCTGGACTTGCCACACAAACCCCTCAGTCGTAATTAAAAGCTGTTATTGCCCATTTCTTAACGCAGGCAGGTTGGCAATTAAATCTGCTCTGTCACGAGTTGCCTTTTCCCCTACATACACACACACACACACAGAGAGAGATATAGGTAGATTTTAAACACAATCATCTGCCAAATCAGAAATGGCCTCACTCTGTAGGCATTTCCAAAGGACTCCCATCACTCCAGACTGTATAAATATTTTTAATATCCTCAGCACAGCCTGTCCAACTGCTGCACGGCTATTTCTTCGTGCTTCAAGCCACCCCTGCCCACCCTGAAATACGGGAGCTGTAATCCACGCGCCCGAGCGAGGCTACTAACCCGCTTATTTTAATTATCTGTGACACCAGCTATAGATATGTGCTGTGAAACTCATGATCTTGTGATTTCTAGCAGCTCTCTGGAGGACACCACGCAACACATTCCTGCCACAGACAACAGACCTGCTCATAAACTGCTCTGCCTGCCTGTGCTGAGGGCAGAGCGTCGGCTTTTATGGGCTATGCCACCTCCCAACTATTTGTAGCTACTGTAAAAACCATGCGGCAGCTGCCTGGAAATGGGCAGAGGAGCAGTTTAGGGTAGATTTTTTTAGAGCTGATGGATATCCTAGAAGGATGCAGCCTGATAGAGGAATGACCAGCAAGGTTCTGCTCTGGCTGTAGAGCAAACACCAGCAGGGTGATGCATCCTAACACTCACCTGGATCCCATCCTGCACATCTCTAGAGAGTCAGCAGGATTTCTCCCATTCTCCTCTACCATGAAAAACTCCATCAGCACCAAAACAGCATGCAGCCCCCTGCCTCAGGTCCCTGCAGACTCCTGGAAGCAGCCTGCCATGCCTGCCTTTAATAACTTTGCAATCAGGTCTAAATTGCCACTGCAAAAGGTTTATAAAAGTTTGTGTTGCCTGCTAATTAAATCCATACAAATGCCGGCTTGGCATTAATTTACTGTAAAATTAGTGTGAGGCTACAGTGGGTTATTTGCAAGAAACTTGTCCACACTGAACTACCAGCGAGGAGCAGCTGACCTTGGGAATTATCTCCCCAAAGCCTTCCTGCTCCAGAGATCAGACAGAGCTTTTCTTCCAGGGGCCACATGCAAATATTGTTGCTTTTCAATTATTTGCCGAGTGATCCAGTGGCTGGGAGACAGCAGCTAATTAAAATCTAATTGAAATAAAATAATTTCCAATTCTGCTGCCTTTCATTGCCTCTTGGAGCAAAGGTTCCTTGTCTCACGGACTGGCTGTCCTCGGTCCTGTTCGTCCCTTAGCTCTGCAAACAGCCCATGTGCCATCCTGCTCTCTCCTGGGCTGTTTGTGGATGTGGGGGCAGGGTGAAGAGGTGAAGGAGGGGAGGAGATGGGGGGGACAAGGGAATAGCTGAGAGGGGGAATGTATTGGGAGCAAAGCAAGGAAAAGGAAGAGGATGGGAAGGGGAAGAATGGAGAAAGTGGAGAGAGAAGAGAGAACAGGTAAGAAGGAAGCAAGTCCCAGTCATAGGATGTCCAAGGCCAGGCCAGACAAGGCTTGGAGGAACTTGGTCTAGTGGAAGGTGTTCCTGCCCAAGGCAGGGGGTGGAATGAGATGAGCTTTAAGGTCCCTTCAAACCCAAACTGTCCTGGGATTCTATCAACAAGGCATCCTTTCTCCCAGAGCAGCCCCCCACCCAAACCACAGAATCTAAGAATTGCAATGGACCTTATAGATCATCCAGCCCCAACCCCCTGCCCTGGGCAGGGACACCTCCCACCAGAGCAGGTTGCTCAAGGCTTTATCCAACCTGGTCTTGAACACTGCCAGGGTTGGGGCAGCCACAGCCTCCCTGGGCAACCTGTGCCAGTGTCTCACCACCTGAGCACAGAGGGCAAATACACCACTCCAGAGGCTCAATCCCACTGGCTGCACTTGACCTGCTTCCATGGGAAGATATCCTGGTGCCAGCAGGGATGGAGCAGAAATGAGCACAACAGCAATGCCAGCACAGCCTCATCCTAACAAGGCTGTGCCAAGGGATCCCCTCCAGCCACACACCAGCAAGGGCAAGGAGCAACTAAGCTGCCCAACTGCCTCTATTTTCCCCTTAAAAGTGAGGGGAAAAAATCATCTGCATAACTCAAGCAGAGGCAGCAGAAATGGCTTCCTGATGTAGCTGTGCCTCAGCCACCAAATATAGAACTGGACACACTATAAAACCCAATTACTACTGTGAAAACCTCTCTCAGACATACACACTTGAGACTGTATTAACTCCAGCAACACACTATATCTTGTCATGCCAATAAAGTTCTTGACACTGAAATTGAGAGGAGGGAGAGCATCTATATGTACATGGGGACTATGGAGAGAGAGCCACGGAAAGCCAAGGATACAGCAGCAGCAGTTGATTAGAACAAACCAGTTCAATTTGCCTGATACGGTTGCCCTGGTATTTTTTTCCCTTTTTTTCCTCCCTGACTTTCCAGCTCAGCAGGAGCAATCATAATAATAATTAAACAAAATCCAACCAGAGTTATAAATAAAATGAGAGACAATAAAGAAAGAAAGCAGCTCATGCAGTGTTTGGAGCAGCTAAGCCACCATGCTGAAGGCTTTGGATAGAAGTCTTCCTGTGTGCCCTCCCAGCTATCCTGCATTTATCCCTTTGTGGCCAGATCAGATGCCCTATCTCAAGTTGGTCACTCTGCAGCTGCTCAGCACAGGAGCATCCCATGGTGATGCCTGAAAGCAAAGAGACAGGGAGGTGCCATGGCCAACCCCCACTTTTTGAGGTGCAGAAGTGATGCCAGAGGGAGGTGAGTGCAGAAGGAGCTCGTTGCTCAAGTGGAAGGAAAGCTGCCAGCACACCTACCCCTTCCTTCATGATGTGTCCCCACTTTTCCTGCATCCTCCCCATCCTGGGGCAGCATTTCAGGAGCTCAGCTCCCCAGGAGACAACACTACAAGTCCCTTTCCCTGGCAGCTCTGTTCACAGCCAGCTCCCACCTGAAGCTCTCAGCTAACCAAGTCTGCTGCTCCTCAGGTTTCACTCCAGCGAAACATTCCTCATTATTAATCCTCAGAAGAGGTTGCAGAGGATCACGTTGATCAAATGATATCTGCATTAGCAGGGACACAGCAGAGCTGTCATTACATTATGCAGCTCTTTCTCCCTCTCAATATTCACAGGAGCTTAAGGGCTAAACAAACTTGGTTTGAGGAAGGAAGGGAGAGTGGAAACCTTGTGCCTCCACCCTGTGGATAACAGCAGGCTCTGGGAAATGGCAGTGATGTCTGGCAGCTTGAGTTTGGGAAAGACATCCAGGGTTGAGATAACTGGGAGTCAATGGCACCAGCAGTTCTAGCCAGGAGGATCCAGAGCAGCATCCATGACCGACCTGCTCCTGCTCCTGGTGGGCACAAGGCCACAGCACCAATTTGCCCTTCTTCCCATTGAGGAGACCAGAGAAAGCTCCTGGAAAGCAAAATTCCCTCTCCAAGCTTGTGGGAAACCCCAGTGGTCAGGGGAGAAATGCTACAGGAGGGGAAAAGGAATACGGATATTGCCTCTGACATCTGCAAGGGACGCACAGCACCAGGGAGGAAAACTCGCAGCTGCCTCCAGATGTGCAGAGACTCAAATTGCTAAATATATGGGGGAAAAAGCCCACCAAAACAGCTCAGTTTTTGTGTCACTTATTCCCACATAATCTTTTCTGGAACCCATTGGCCACACACCTATGTGTCACGAGTTGGGATGGAGGTTCCCTCACGTTGCCGAGGTGGAATTTGGGACAGATCTGAATGGGCTTCTCCTTGTCAAACCAGTCCCTAATCCAGTGGGGAGCACAGGGCTGGGAGAGAGGATGCTCCCCTAGTTGTACACCTCACCTAGAAACTTCTGTAGTAGGTTTAATTTCAAAAAATATGGGGAGACATAAAGATTTGCACCGGGACAAGAAGAAGCTCTTTGTTAGGAACTGCAGTGATAGGACAAGGGGTAATGGGTTCAAACTGAAGGAGGGGAGGTTTAGGTTAGATATTAGAAAAAATGTTTTTTTTACTCTAAGGGTGATGAGACACTGGCACAGGTTGCCCAGGGACACGGTGGCTACCCTGACCCTGGTGATGCTCAAGGCCAGGTTGAATGAGCCTTGAGCAACCTAATCTAGTGAGGAGTTGTCCCTGCCCAGGGCAGGGGGTTGGGACTGGATGATCTCTAAGGTCCATTCCAACCCTTAAATTCTATGACTCTACGAAGCTCTTCTCTGCCCCTCAGAGTATTGGCAAAATCCTTCCCATCCCCTTGTGCTCTTGGGGGAAGATGATGGTTCTTCACATTAATGGTAAGTGTCAGCGTATCAATTTCAGCCTCTCTGCGAGTTGAGATGAAACATGTGCCAAGGTCAGGGCTGGAAGGCTTAAGTGTATCTATTGTCATCCGTATAATAGCACACGGATTCATTTCTATCATTTTTATCTCTCTTCTTTTTTAATAATCCTATAGCGAGGATATAATTCTCTATTAATACATTATAGAAGAAGCTTAATGGAAAAAAGCAGGGTGCTGCCTTTTTTTTTTTCTCCCCCGACTTACAAGCAGTGCATACAGACAGGCAGGGGCTGAGGTTGCCTGTTCTCTTCTTTTTTTGAACAGAAAAGATGTTTTCACTACTTGACTTGCCTCTTCTCTTTTCCCCATTACCTCAGACAAAACAGGAATAGAGAGCTCTGCCTCCTGGGGAGGCTCATTAGAGGTTCCCCCAAACTGGAGAGTTTCTGAGCCATAATTTGGCAGGGTAGGGTTTAACAAGGACAGCTCCCTCACGAGTTTTTCTCCAAAATAAGCATTTAAAAAGGAGGTGACAACACTACCCACCCCCAAAAGTTGGGTTTCAAACAGCCTCCAAACCACTCAGCCTCCAAAGAAATCGTGTCTCAAACAACAAAATCCTAACAAGTTCTCCAGATGTCCTCTGAGCCTCCCGGAAAATAGAAGACAGACATAGCTTGAATTTTTAATGTGAAAACACTCAGAAAATAAGAAAGCAAACAAAGAGGAACAAAACCAAACACAAATGAAGCTTTTTAGCCCTTCTATATATGTAAATCTCATATCACTGATTCCAACATCTGGGGTTTTTTCCTACTCTATAAAATCTCAGCGTAGCTATGTAAGAGAAACTACAACAAACAACTCCAGAGCTGGTGTTCCGAGGTCTGCTTTGGGAGAGGAGGTGCCTGTCCCTCATCCATGCCATACCCACCATCTCACACAGCTGCCAGCACACAAATAAACCCCCGTGAGCCCAAACCTTGGGAAGTGAGCCTGGGCTTTGCCTGGACAAGCCAACTGCTGACTCCGGCCAATGTGACATGCCAAGGTCAACACTACTTCTTGGGGTCAAGTCAACCGGTTGACTGTGGTCAAAAAGGAGCCTCCAACCATCACCTTGCCAAAGATTGATTTTGTGGCATCTGGAGACACAAGTGTAGCAACACAGAAGAGAAAACAACTGCTGGACAACTAAAAAGCACTGTCCAAGACTGGCAGAGGAGCAGCCCACACGCATGGAACCGTGTCAGCTGGACCTGTCATCTCCAACTAGGAGCCTGGCTTCCCATCAGTCACTGCCATCAAGCAGCCTGTCACCTGCCAGTCATGTCACATGCAGCCCTAAAATACCACATTGTTCTAGCAGAACACTGGCAGACTGAAATACCTCCTGGAGGACACGGGAAGGGAAGGATGGAGCGATGAGGGGCCAAGGGAATGACTGCAGTGTCCTTGTACCAATGCCAAGCCTAAGGGCAGAGTATTGTCCCCCAATGCCACCATAAAGCACTTCTTTTACACTCTTTTGGAGTCAGCAGGGACATTCTACCTCCCCCTCCATGAAAACCCCCTTCCCCAAGTGATCCTCCTACAACTCCAGCAGAAAAGCCTTGCAGCTATATTCCCACCAACACAGCCCTTATTCCTCATTTAAAATATGATGATCAGGGTAAATGGCTTCCAATTCACTGACATCCAAAGCCCAGAGCAAAGAGATAAACGTTAACACTTCCAGAAAGCTGTAGGGATAGACAAATTACAGCCAGCTCCTCCGTGGCTCCAGAGACCTGGCTGAACTCCTTCTGGGGCCTCCTGCTATTCCCAGCAGAGATCAACACAAGAGCTGGATGAAGCCCAGAGGTTCATGCTCTCAGCTCATTTATTAAGAAGCCAAGGAGATCCAGAAAGCCAATGTTTTTAGCATAGCTAAAAAACCAGAAGGAAAGTAAAGCCACCCTTCTATTCATAGCACAACTCCAGAGGATACGAGTTGTAATGCTGAGCGGAGGCACTGGACGACAGGCCCTGAATCCCTGCTGTGCACAGCAGGGCTGAGGCTCAGGGAAGCTGCTGCTTCCCTGAAAAACAGGATTCAACCTCTGCCCAAACCACAGGCTGAATCCAAATGCCAAAACATCCCCGGGTTCACAAGAAGGGGTGACGGCAAACACAAGCTCATCTAAAATGCTTTTAATCTCTGCTCCCGAAAGAGCAGCATCCTCCCGTGGGACTTCTGTGGGAAAAGAAAGAGCTGCAGGTATTCAAGAGTGGGGAGGGGGGGAGAAGAAGAAGGAGGAAAAAATGTATTTTTCCATACTTGGAAAGAAAGTTTGGGGTAGAAGGCTGCCCTGGAGCTGCTGCTTGGCTGTGGCTGGGCAGGGTGATGTGCTCCCTCAGAAGGGACATTGATCTCCTTGTTGCATTAAACACCAAACCAGTGCTCACCGTGTTGAATTAGTGCCGGTAGATTTCTCTGACTAGAACATGTTAGAAATCACAGTTGGGTTACAAGAATCAATTAGGGCCAGATGGGGGTGCAAAGAAGTTAAACAATTTGCCTTATTGCAGGATTCAACACTCCAGCAAAGGGTTCTTTACATTTTCATTTAGATTTAAAAATCAGTCGAGTGCACTCTCTGTGTAATTCAATCGAGGAACCGAAAGGAAACTACCAAGCGGGTAAGAGATATATTGTTCTTCTTCAGAAGATAAAAGTGAGAGGGGGGAAAAGAAAAGGGGATTAGAGAACAGATCCTCAGCAGGGGGAATTCTGTGTAGGCACAGCAAAGTCAATGCAGCATCACCATAACCCAGAGAAAGTAAGAGCATGTCCTCTCTCATCATTCCTGACTCGGCTTGGTTACTAGTGGGAATTCAAGGTAAGTGTTTTGGCTAATGAATCATGGAATGGTTTGGGTTGGAAGAGACCTTAAAGACCATCTCACTCCCCCCCCTGCCATGGGCTGGGACACCTTCCACTAGCCCAGGTTGCTCCAAGTCTCATCCAACCTGGCCTTGATCACTTCCAGGGATGGAGCAGCCACAGCTACTCTGGTAAACCTGTGCCAGTTCCTGCACAGGAAAGAATTTCTTCCCGATATCCAACCTAACCCTGCCCTCTGGCACTGAGAAGCCATTCCCTGTGTCCGGTCCCTCCAAGCCCTTGTAAATAGTCTCTCTTCATCTTTCTTGCAGGCTCCCTTCAGGTACTGGAAGGCCACAATTAGGTCACCCCAAAGCTTCTCTTCTCCAGCCTGAACAATCCCAATTCTTTCAGCCTTTCAGAGGACTTTTCCTATCTAAATGATTCTGTGATTCTGCAGGACAAGCTTTATGGAGACTGAAGTTGAATCACCACCCCATCCCCAGCCAGGAAGGGAAGTCAATCACATTGCCACCGACGGGACAAGGAGCCACGCAGAGGGACTCCCAGCAGAGCCAGGAACTGGTAATGAAACCTGACCAAGGTTAGTCAGGGGAAAAAACGACTCGCTAATATGCAGCACACCTCCACCACCGCAATAAAGACGAGATTGAATTGCAGAACGTGGCTGCAGGTCTTGTTTCTATACGTTTCAATGTTGTGCTCCAACAGGTCGGAATATTGTTAGCAATTCCGTCGGCAGAGGAGACATTGCTGAGCTGGGTAAAACATGTGGCAAATTTCTTTCTGGGCTCATCTTGGATCAGGTGAAGGCATTTGATTATAGAGGCTTGGGGGTTATTTGCATTATGGGATTCCCAACACTCCTCCCGAAATGGTTAGGAGCATTATGTAAATCAGCCAGAGGGGAAGCTTTCAAGGGATGTCTCAGCTGATGGAACAACTTTAATCTCAAACCTGGCTACTTTTCCAATTACCTCGTATGTCTTTTGCCACCAGCTGCTTCATAAGGGAAATCCAGCCTTTACGGGGGATCCCTGAGTTGTTACGTTAGAAGAAGGGAAGGGCAAAGGTCCTCTTCAATTTTCCATCTGTGTGCATGGGCTAATGTGATGTGCTTCCTTCAGACAAGAGGAAAGGTTAAACGGAGCCCTCATCGGAGAGGAAAGCTGCAAGGCTTAAAGCTGAGATCTGCAAAGGAATCTGAGAGCCAAAGCCCACTGAAAGTCAAAGGACGGTGAACATCTAAGCCCACGAGGCTGTTCTGAACCATCTAAATGGAAATAAGTCCAGGTGCTTTCATGCCTGGACTTGTCTGCTCCAGAGAAGTACCAAACGCACAGGGAGACACAAGGGAATCTGCCCTGCTTCTCCTCTCCCCTTCCCCCTCCACATGATGTGAGGCTGGTAGGAATCAGTAGGAGAAACAGCAGCATAGGAGGGAAGGAAAGGGATGAAAAAGGGGGGCAGGGAAAGAAAGCTTCATGCCATGGACAGATGTCCTTTTCCAGAGCCCAGCTTGAATTTGCACCCATCAGCCTTACTCAAGACACTCAACTTCATTACATTTTTATTTCTACCCTTCCTTAACTTTTCCACCCATCAGACAAGACTAGGCCTGTGAAACACGACTTCTCCAAGAGAAGTCCCTTTCCTGACCATGGCTCCTGGGCAGCTGTGTATCCTTTAACATGAAATCCCACAATGAATTACACTGTTTAAAGGCAGAGGAACAACATCCAGAGACTCCTCTCTGACTGGTTTTTGGAAACAACTTCATTTCTGTTGCATGTTGACAGTTGCTGAGCTGCTCCCGAGCTCCCTGAGTTGGAACGTCCATACCTCCCCCTTCGGATACACCTTGATTAATTTTCCTTCATTTATTATTTAAGCCTGGTATCTTCATGTAAAATATTGAAGCCCTGACTCATTCTTTATTATTAAGCCCTGCCACGCACCCTTAGGAGGCTCCGCGATCTCCGCAGCCTTCGATCCGCTAGAAGAGAACAAACTCATCTCAATCCCTCAGTAAATATGAGGGATTGCTGAAGGGATGCTGTCAGCATCCTCCTCCCTCTCACCTCGCCCGCCGTACCAACTCGCCATGGAAAACACTCTTAAAGGCTAATTCACTTCCCAACATCTGCACGGCTCATTTGCTGCTCTCCCCTCTCCCCCTCCACAGCTGGCATTGAAGTCCCAGTAATCCCCATCTGTGGATATAAATGGACTGAGCAGGGAACTGCGACTGCAGCCAATTAGCCACCGGCCGAGGGCAGCTCTGCCCGCAAGGCCACGTGGAATTCCTGCTTGCCCGTGGAGGCTGAGCCAAAAGACAATGTGGAGGATGCAGTGGAGACAAAGGAGGGGATGCAATGGAGACAAAACAGAGGATGCAATGCAGACAAAGGAAGTGATGCAGTAGAGACAAAGCATCTCAGATGCTTTCAGGGTGATGATGGATGATCCGTATGGATTTTTTCCTCCCACCAGAATCCTAGCTGGATCCTATAATTTCCTAACCTTGATGTCTTTTACATCCCTGACTCATTTAAGAGGGAGAGGTAGAAACAGCCTTTTTAAGCATAGCTTTGAGAAGCTGGAGATGGGAAGGCTGTGGCTTCACACCAATCCCACTCCCAGCTTGCTTTCTGGTTGCAGAGGGGCTGCAGTCAGTGGTCACTCCTATCTCCAAGTAAGGCATTCCCAAGCTTCCCATCCTGACTATCAGTGCTCACCAGCATAAAAGCCACTCGATCAAACCATGCCTGGTGGTGGCTTAGGAGGAATTTACATCTGAATTTCACAGCTTGAGTCCAACTCTGTAATAGGCTGAATGGAAAAAGAAAACCTAAGTGAATGCTTCCTTCCTTTGAGCTTGGATCTACACCTCGAGATGAAACTCCATGGCTAAAATTCATCCCTACTTCAAAGGCACCAGCACAACTCAAAGGCAATAAACCCAGGAAGGGGAAAGAATGGAAATATTTCAATGGCAAAAGACAAGGCCTCATGTTTCTATGGCTCTCAGAGTACTTTGAAACATAACAGAGCATACAGTCAACTGCAGGTCACAAGAGGAGTCAAGTTCGCATCTTGAAATCAATCCTAGCTGATGGAAAGGGAATTTCGGAGCGATAAAAGATTACTAGGTGTGCAAAACCCCAGGTGAGCACCTTGCATGGAGCACTCAGTGCTGAGCTCAGCTAACTACAGCCATTTGGAAGTCAGAAACTCTGTGCAGGTCCACGTTCAAAGCTGCCACCACAGCTGATGAAGAGTGGTGGTCAACCCCAATCACAGAACCGTGAAGACTGGAAAATACCTCTGAGATCATTGAGTATAATTGTTAACCAGAGAAAGGTTTGGGTTGGAAGGACCTTTAAAGCACCCTTTAGTGACAGGACACTAGGACATAGCCTCAAGCTGTACCAGGGGAGGTTCGGGTTGGACATCAGGAGGAATTTCTTCATGGAAAGGGCTGTTAAATATTGGAATGTGCTGCCCAGGGAGCAGGTGGAGTCACCACACCTGGAGGTATTCAAGAAATGACTGGACATGGCACTTAGTGCTCTGGACTAGTTGACAAGGTGATGATTGGTCACAGGTTGGGCTCAAAGATCTCAGAGGTCCTTTTCAACCTAACTGATTCTGTGATTCTTTAAATGAGCACCCTTTGAGTGACTCCTTAGGGTGCAATGAATCCTCCTCTCAAGGAACTCAGTGACCACCAAGACATCCAACAGCTCCCACTACATTTTCAGCCAACAATTAGAAGCTCAAGCATAGGTGGGACGTTGCCTCCCCATGCCCACGTGCAGCTCCACTGACAAGTTCACACCAAATCCGACAAGGAGCAAATTACACATCTGCAAATATCAAGGCAGGTTGTTTTGTGAGAAGTTCAGCATCTTGGGTTTGGGTTTTCTTTTTGCTTCCATCTCTCTCCACCCCTTTTTAAGCTTTGTCAATACCAACTGTGTTTTTCTTCCTCAAAACTGTATAATGATGAGAAAAGCTGTTTATTTTTCTCTTTAAAGGGATGAAGTATTTTTCACCGATATTTTACATGTCTGTAAAAACGATTTATGGGATTGAGCAGAAGGGTTACACGATGCCCTTTGCCTGCTCAAGGGAAGGGGGGAAAAGATCACGCCAGGGTGAGATTTCAAGAGCTTCTCTGCTTCTCCAAGGCTTTTATGTGAACACCATTCTCCTGCATTTTTGGCAGGGGAAGAGAGAATGGGACTGTAAGCACTAGTCAACATGGGCCTACCTTGGGAAAAAGATGGTGCAAGACAAATACAATTGCATTTGTTAGGGGACCAAGGCAGACACAGAAGGAAGACAATGGATGTGGTTTGCTTTGGTGTCAGCTAATCCTCTGGAATGGAGGATGTGCAGAGGCAAGGCAACCACAGCAAGGAGAAGGGGACAGTAACAAATCCCCTCATCATGCCTCTAGCATGTGTTTACAACCAAAAATAACAGAGGTAATAAGACACACACATACTCCCCCAAAAAGTCAGATGAGATATCACAAGTGCAGTGTTTTCTCCACCCTGTGACAGGAAGGCGACCAAGCCCTGAGAGCATCCAAAGGAAGCAAATGAGCATCACGACAGCAGAAAGAGGAAGGCTCTTTGCTGGAAAACAAGCAGGAAGGATGGAAAACATCCACGTGAGGGTCCACAGCTGACCCTACAACTGAGGAGCTTCTATGCACCACTCTTCCTCTGCCACCTTTGCTTCTCCTCCTGCCCACTCCAAATGAAACCACTGTATCAGACCGGCCACGTAAGCCAGAGACAGCTGGAAGGAATAGATTTCCTCCCTTCTTTCTTTCTCCTTTTTGGATTTATGACAGAGAGCTGAAAACCAAGAGCCTCTATTCCTGGAAGAGCAGTGCTGGCTGGGAAGCCCTGCGGCTGGCAGATGCACGAGGCAATTAACCCCCGTGCATGCAGAAAGGGATGGAGAGGGACTGACTGCAAAACACACGGCAAAGGACAGCGGAGCTGAGGTCCTGCATCCCCTGCTCATTGCCGTGGGGCACAGCCAGCAGGGGACTGGGGCTGTCACCTTCCCCAGGTGACAACACCGAGGGTTGAAGGAGCTGCCATGTCAACTGGGGCTTGGATCACCCAAAGTATTTAGGCAGGTCAATATCTTGCAGGTCCTGAGCCCCTTGGAGCCTCCTCATGCCTGAATCCACCCTCCCGTACCACGGCGCCAACCGAAGCCCCACAGCACCTAGCAAGATCAGCCGCTAATTAAATCGTTCCCTCGACAGCTTGCAAGTTAGTTATGGCTCATTATCCTCACTTAACCGACTGGAGAAACTGAGGAAGGAGAGAGATTAAAGGATTTGCTAAATCTCTGGCAGCAGTCAGTGGCAGAGGCAAACCCAGAGCTCATAAACACTATAAATCCCCCACCTCAGGGCTCCCAACCCCCCGTATCCCTCCATCCACCGTTTTCACTTCTAACTATTGCTTATTAAGTCTTGAGTGTATGCAAGAAGCAAAGCCTGGAGAGCACCTTGCTCATGTCTGGAGGGCAAGTATGAAAGGAAGAGGATGCTGGAAGCCAAAAGACCCTCAAACCTGCCTTCTCCAAACACACAACCCACAGGAGAGCTCACCCAGCCCAAACTACAGCACTTGACCATGATCCTTAAAATGAACCCGGTGCCCTTTTAGTGTCCCCTTGGCAGAATCTTGAAGGAGGCAAAAATGGCCTCGATTTTCTCCAAGTGAGCCAATAAATCAGTGGTGGGAAGAGCTGGAGGAGCGGAGAGCCCCCAGGAGAGGCTGCAGAGCCCACGGCGAGAGAGAGGAGGAGAGCTGGGGAGAGAGAAGCAGCAATGAATTTAAAGGGAATAAAGGAGAG
>NW_008682920.1:0-659 GCF_000695815.1 Acanthisitta chloris
AATTCCATGTAAATTTTGTGCAAATTTTGTCTAAATTTTGTGCAGATTTTGTGTACATTTTTGTCTAAATTGTATCTAAATTTTCTGTAAATTTTGTCTAAATTTTCTGTTAATTTTCTGTAATTTTTGTGTAAATATTGAGTCAATTTTGTGTAAATTTTGTGTAAGTTTTGTGTACATTTTGTCTAAATTTTGTCCAAATTTTGTGTCAATTTTGTCTAAATTGGGTCCAAATTTTGTCCAAATTTTCTCTAAATTTTCCCTTATTTTTCTCTGAATTTTCTCTAAATTATGTCTAAACTTTCAATGCTTTCTCTAAATTTGATCTAAATTTTCTCAAAATGTTCTCAGAATTTTCCCAAAATTTTCTCTAAATTTTCTCTAAATTTTCTCTAAGCCTCCTCTAAACATTCTCTAAATTTTGCCAAAATTTCCTCTAAGTTTTCTCTAAATTTCCTCTAAATTTTCTCTAAATTTTTTCAATCTTTTCTCCAAATTTTCTCTGTATTTCCTGTAAACTTTCTCTAAATTTCATCTAAAATTTCTCTAAACTTTCTCTAAATTTTCACTGAATTTCCTCTAAATTTTCTCCAAATTTTCTCAATGTTTTCTCCAAATTTTCTCTGTATTTTCTGTAAACTTTCTCTAAATTTCATCTA
>NW_008682921.1:0-4880 GCF_000695815.1 Acanthisitta chloris
TACTTCTTGTTCACACTTGTTTCTACAAATCCCCTCAGTTCTCTTTGTTATTTTAATAATTCGATGTTTTGGACAGAGAAATATGTTACATGATCCTTCAAGTCAGAGTGTGATAGCATCTTGTCTGCTTCACATATACATTCCAAAGTATGTTCTGTTGCTGAAGGATATGTATACAATTTGTGATATTTTTGAGACGCTGGGACTTCATGAAATAGCTTACATTGAAAACAAGCCTGGTGGTAACTTGTTCAAGTGCACAAAACTTGAATAATGTGGGACTGGAGCTGGATTGTTGCACTGTGTTTTCTTGACTTGGATGAAGAAATATGTAATGTGCAGCAGGAAAAGGTGGCAGGTGGTTCTTAGATCAGTTTAAGATTCGCTCAAGTTCTGTTCTTGCATTCAGTGAGGGAAAGGACGTGTTCTCCTTCAGTTCCTGAACTGAATCAAATGGCTCTTCTTTGTCTACAGGTGCAGAAGGAAATTAGAGCCACTTCCAGCCCTCAGTTCATAGGGATCTTAATTGCAGTAGGAAGAAGTTCACTTTGCTCCTAGAAAGCAAGAGATACTAATGAGCAAGAACTTTTGACTGCTTTGTATGCCTTCTTTGTCTTAGGACTCTTGCTCACTGTTAGGTGTTAACCTTCTGAAACCCTGACATTTTTCAGCTTTGTTCCTTTAACCTATTGTGGTTTCTGTGTGACAACTAAGCCCCACACAGCTACTTACTCACTTCAGCTGCAATGGGATGGGGGAGAGAATTGTAAAAGTGAGAGAAATTTTGGGTTGCAATAAAGATAGTTTAATAGTTAAAGAAAAGTCACACACACAAGCAAAGCAAAACAAGGAATTCATTCACTGGCCCCCATTGGCAGGCATGTGTTGAGCCATGCCCAGGGAAGCATCACATGGTAACAGTTACTTGGGAAGACAAACACCATCACTCTAATATTGCCTCAGCTTTATATACTGGGCATGATGCCGTGTGGTATGGGATATTCCTTTGGTCAGTTGGGGTCAGCTCTTCTGGGTGTGTCCCCTGCCAACTCCTTGTGCACCCACAGCCTCCTTGCTGGTGGGATGGGATGAGAGGCAGGAGAGGCCCTGACTGTGCAAGCACTGCTCAGCAACAGCCAAAATGTACCTGAATTACCAGCATTGTCGCCAGTACAGTCCAAAACACAGTCCTATACTAGCTACTGTGAAGAAAATTAAGTCTATCCCAGCCAAAACCAGCACAAACCTCGTTCTCATTAGTATTAGGCATTACCAGAAAGATTTTCCTAATAAAAGCCTCTGACTAGCTTCTTACCCCACAATCGGTGAGGGGTAATATGTGTGACACATCATCTGTTTATTGATGCATGTTGAACTGATTTCCAGCTTCATAGTTATTTCATTTGTAATTTTGGCAAGGATTTCTAGGAACTTTTCATCTTTGCTACATACGGTACAACAAATTAAAATCCATCTATGTGATCTGTTAAACGAATGGCACTTATGTCAGGTGTATGTTTATTATGTGGAGTTTTCTGTCTGCATGCTGGTGCATGCCTGTGCTGTGTTTCAAGGTTGATTCAGTGCTGGATTTTTTTAATTTTTTTTTTTTTAATATGTGATGATGTATTTATTCCTGTTTGAAAACAGTTTTGACCTTATACATCTCTGCAACATAGAGAAAGTAACTGAGTGTTGTAACATGGAAAATGTCCATGTAATTGCAGGTAGAAGCATCACTGTGAAAGCCTTAACAGCAAGTATGCTGTTGACTCATCTTGGCCTGTGATGGAAACTGCTCTGAACCTCATTAAATTGTAATTAGCATTTTCATGTCAGAGGGATGGTGGATCAAATTCTGATATATTTATCACACTTATTAGCAGATTTTGTTGAAAAAAACCTGCCACGCTGAGGCTGATGTGGAGTAAGATTGTGTAAGATATGAGAGGATAGGAACCTAGCACACCAGAGATACCAGCACAAGAAGCAGCTCTAAGTAGCACAGTGATATGTCTATGGCATTGTAGATTTTTATTCAGAGGAAAAAACAGTGAAAAAGAAAATAACTTCCCAAAATGTTTAACTCCAAACCTCACTGCAGCAAAAGTACCAACATAAAATTTTTATGGTCTTATGTGCTGCATATCCAGCCACACGTTACTTGTTGCACAGTAAGTAACAGAGTCTATGACAAGTAAAACACCTGTTCATTATTCATATGTAAGGTTACCCAAAAGCTCATGAATAGGGAGGTTCCTTGATCATTGTACTATTCTGCACACATATAAATTGGCAAATATGCAACTTTTAGGGTAATTAAACTAACTTTTTTATGACACACTGGATTATGTAGTCTGTTTCAACAGATGACAGTAAGAATGGCATTTTGAAATGCTTCAGCACTTTCAGAAGCTTTGTTTGTCATCATCAGCTGGTTTGGCACAGCTGTGCTTTACAGCAGAGACCTTCAGTCTGTTTAGATTTACCTTCTGTTTTTGCCTTTTCTCTAGTGACCTTGTAGGTGATTTGACATGAATGTTGAACTTCTTAGTGAAGTTAAAATTTATTAGAATTGCAAGTGATTTGATTACAAAGAAGGGAGATAAATTTTCTTATAGTTTGAAATGCAGATTTAACTAATAATTTTATATTTGGTAATTTAGTGGCACGATTCATTTGTAAGAAGAATTATATGGCTGACTGTTGAATACTTGAAAGTATGACAAAATTAGATAAAATATGTACCAGCACAGAAACTAATTGCATGAAAAACAAAGATAACTGTCAGTTCATGATGGGCTGTTTTCTCAGTGTTATTTCAGAGCTAAATTCTGCTTTGACTTCCTTTCAGAACTCAAATTCCCCCCATCGAAACTATTTAGGAGTTGTCAGTTACTCTGAAATTAGGATGTTATCACCAGCAACTGATTCCCCTCTGCCTCTTTCCTATAGAGAAAAGGCTGTCCAAATCCAAACTGGCCAAGAGGCAGGTTGCATGCTCCATCAGTAGTAACATTGTCATTATCTTCTTGGTATAAATAGTCATAATAAATACCAATGTGCTTGTATTTGTTTTAATAATTTAGACACAAACACAAGAAACTGAAATAGGTTTTGAATAATGTAGCAATAGCCACATCATGGGAGACAGTGTTATCCTGGCTCTGGCTATTTGCAGTAGGAGATAACTGTATTAAAGAGTAAATACATTTACAAATACATTAATAGATAGTGATATAATTTTAGATATTTTAGTTATGCATATTGTATAAATAATATAAATTTTACATATCATATGTATTTTTGTTGATATTTAATTTTATTAAGAGTTGTTTATATTTTCTTATTATTTCAATTAAGGACTGCATCTATATCACAGTCTTTAATATTCCCAGTATGTTTCTCTCTGTGAGTTGGCACTTTGAATCTGGCTGTTCTTGCATATTGAAAACATTCTGGGTTCCACAGTAAAATTATGCATGTTGCCCAGCAATTACAGAGTGTTTATGTCTTAGTTAATTATAGGCATTGGAGCTTTTGTTTATCAGTTAAAGTAAATGTTGCCTGGTTTGTGGTTTTTTCTTTCTATTTTCATGTTGAGGTATTGAAATAAGTATATCGAGTCCATACATTAATTTTAATAATGTTAATTCCCACTCTTTCAGTGACTGCCATTCCTACTTGAGATCATTTACATATCTGATGGATTATGCAATAAACTGAAATCAGTTTCTGCTCCTATTCAAAACTCCAGAAGTGAAAAGGTGCTGAGAGGAGGCTCCTATGCAGATGCAGTAAGGGGGTGTTATGTGGAAAGGGACTTCAGGCAGACAAAACCATGTTTGTTTGGCTTGTGTCGTGCTTACATTTAGGAGATATTTATTTTTATGAGGTGTTGTGACATGACTTCTAGATGAAAATCTCTCATTACAACACTATATAGAATTGTTAAGGTTCAGGACCATGCACAGATGTGTGAAGTAGCACGTTGTGCCACTGGGATGCAAACGTTTGAGTCCATGGAAAAGAAAACAAAGACAAATTATTTTGTACAAAGCATTTTTTTCTGGGGGATGGGTTGGGTATATCTGTGTGATAGAAGCTGTTGCTTAAGATTCTCCTGTGAGCTGAGATATTCTGATTAATTCTTGATGCTATTGTGCTCAGTACAGAGAGATGAAGTGCAATCCATTAGCAAGCTGCCTGGGTCAGCCTGAGTGATGCTCAAAGCCAGAGCAAAGCAAGGGGCAGCTAAAGAAGGAAACCAGACAAATGGATTAGTTAGTTTAAAATGCACCGTGCTGCCCAGCAAGGCTTAAAATCATTAACCGTGTGTATGAATATTTATGTGTGAGTCAGAAAGCAACTAGCTAATCTACCACTTTCCTCTTTAGAATGAGAGCCTGACCTGTTCACAGCAGTATTTTAGAAATTTGTTATTACTAATCTGTTCCTCTGCTCAGCCAGAGTTTTATTCTCTTGCTATAATAAAAAATCTGTGTGTTAGAAATGTAAGTCGGATGGAAATGAAGCTCTGGGAGGTGGTTTATAGTTGTGAAAAGAGAGATTTTCCTGTTATTTTAATTCTTCCTACATACAGAGTTCTTTTCTTGGCATGATGTTGTGGGACAGGTACATATAACATTCCTCCCAAAGCACTTTGGTGAACATGTCATAATCTGAAATTTTGTGGCATTATTTCTCCTTTGTCTTCCTCCCAGAATTTATATTGAAAGCTGAATTACATTTGCAATTATATCCTTGAAAATGATCTTGGTAGAAATGAATTCTTAGGAAATCTACGAACACAGACTGATTTGTCTTGATATTCCAGGAGAACTGTTGCAGGATTCTTGTTTCTGTGCCATCACATTTTT
>NW_008682922.1:0-393 GCF_000695815.1 Acanthisitta chloris
TTCCTGCTACTGCAGAAAGCGAGGCAAACACCAGCTGTGCCCCTGTCCCATTAACTCTTCTACCCAGTGTCTTGAAATCCTTTTCAATTACCCTGATGCCTCTTTCATTAATGTCATCACTGCCAGCCTGGACTCCTAGCAGTGGAGAGTAATCAGAGGGCTGAATGAGCTCAGGGAGTCTCCTACTCCCTTACCTGAGCCCTGTGTAGGCAGCACTGCCCTGTGGGATGGGTCCGGTCGGCATATAGGGCCCTCAGTTCTCTTCAGAAGAGAGTCTCCTAATGCAATTACCCTTCTTTTCTTTGTAGCTATGGTAGTAACGGGTCTAGAAGATGGGGTGCAAGCTGGAGATGCTCCAGATGGATCTTCGTTTTGACTGTCCTCTGCCTGCCC